>NW_027619035.1:5000-54574 GCF_964187855.1 Myxine glutinosa
CAGTTATCACTTAAAAATAAAGCAACAAAATTTCACACAACCCCCAGAGATTTTCAAAGGTAATTCACTCTGGACAAAGCACCAGCAACGACATTGTCCCTGCCCTTTACATGTTCAATTTCCCGTTGGACTCCTGCCAAGCCAAACTCCATCTCATGACCCTCTGACTTTGACTGTCAGTTTCTTGTGAATGAAGGTTAAGGGGTTGATCAAAGATCCAAAGTTAAGCAACTCGATAGCACTTTTTCCGGGAGGCCAAGCCGAGTATTCACTACATGGATGCCTTTAGGAACATGGAGTTCACGGTTAGTCCGTGCAGGAAAGTTCTCTACATGGGCGCCTTGAGGAACGTGGAGTTCACGGTTAGTCCGTGCATGAAAGTTCACTACATGGACGCCTTTAGGAACGTGGCGTTCACGGTTAATCCGTGTAGGAATCTTGGCTCGGCGGCTCCGCTGCATTCAGTGCTTCAGCTTTTCAGAACTTCCCTAATAATTATGGTGGGACCGCTTGTCACTGTAGTCCCATGAATAGCGGTCTCCTTCTCGGCCACTACTTTGACAATCCTTCCTTCGGGAGCTGCCGTAACTCAGGGAGCCTCCATAATAATATTGATTGCGGCCACCACCAAAACTACCGCCCAGTTGTACTCTCCTGTAGACCTCTCGACGCCTACGAAATGCCTTCCCTACTGTTATGGTCCGACCCTCCAAATCCTTGCCATTCCAATTCTTCTCTGCCTCTCTGGCGTCTTTTGTGCTTGCAAACGTGACAAAGCCGAACCCTCTTGACTGTTGCGTTTCCCTGTCTCTTACCAACCGCACTTCCACCAGCGGCCCATATCTGTTGAAGACAGAGGTCAGAACTTCTTCCTCTGTTTTGAAGTTCAGTCCCCCTACAAATAACTTGGTACTTTTGTCGCCATCCCGAGCTGGTGTGGTGTTATTTTCCCTGCTGGGCTCTTTACCACCCCTCAGGTTACCATAAACTTGACCCCCGGCCAAATCATTCCCGATAACGACAGATACACCCTCTACAGGAAGTGTGGCTTGTAAACCGACGGTGACCGGTCCTGACACCAAATCGGACTCCAAATGGATGACATGAAGTGGAGCACTAACACCGCCCCCGATCCCCTGTAAACGAACACTATCCCCCGTTGCCGTCTCCTCGGACCATGGCAAAATGCCTTCAAGCATTAAAGATTGATGTGCTCCTGTGTCCCTCAATATCCTAACCGGTCTCCGGTTAGTCGAGGCTCCATCCAGTGACACAAACCCCTCTGAAATAAATGGTTGGTAACCCTTTTGATGGCGATTTCTCACAATGGCCATTGCATTTGGAGTCGTAATAGTCGGACTCCGCTCTGGGTCTTCCCTTTTCATGCGGTAACAACTGGACATCAAGTGTCCAGGTTTCTTGCAAAAAGCGCAAGTAGGCCTGGAGGAAAAACTCGTGGTCTGCCTCGGGCCCCCCGAAATATAAGTTTGTCTTGGGCCCGCATCCCTCTGATTTCGAACAGGTGGGGTATCTGCGTTGTCCCCATAATCCTCTCGAGGCCACCGCCCTGTATTGTCGTTCTCCGCACCTGCTGTTCCCCACCTCCCCTGCGGAGATCTAGGCGAGGAGTTAGGTTCGTGGACCCCTATTCGGTGGGTTAAGGCATAATCATCTGCCATGGTGGCTGCGTCCCACAACTTTGGTACTTTCTTTTCCTGCAGGTACACTTTGATGTCCTCGTGGACACACTGCTGAAATTCCTCCACCAGGATCAAGTCACGCAATGTTTCGAAGTCTTTCCCGACTCCTTTTGACTCACACCACCGATCAAACATGTTTTCTTTCACTCTGGCAAACTCCACATGGGTCTCACTCTCCCTCTTCCTGGCATTCCTGAATTTTTGCCTGTAAGCTTCCGGAACCAACTCATAGGCTTTGAGGATGTGCTTCTTCAGTACCTCATAATCTGCACATTGGTCCATTGGTAGCGCCGAATAAATCTCTTGAGCTTTTCCCACCAGCACACTTTGCACGAGTATGGTCCAGGCCTCCTCCGGCCAGTTCAATTGTCGAGCCACTTTCTCAAAGTGTGGAAAAAATTTCGCGACTTCCTTTTCACTGAACGGTGGAACCAGCCTCACATGTCTGCCCACATCCCAGGTTTTCTGGTTAGGTGTCGACCCCGTCAGCAAGGGTGGTGCCTCTCCCCGTTCTCTCATTAACTCCAGCTCCTTGAATTTAATTTCCTGCCGAAGCTCCATGTCACGTTCCTTTAATTCCCTTTCTGCTTTTCTCTCCTCTGCTTCGAGTTCCCTGGCAGCTCTCCTCTCCTCTGCTTTTCTCCCTTCTAACCTTTCCTGGAGTTCTCGTTCCACTCTCCTTTCCTCTGCTTGTTTCTCTTCTCTCCTCTCTTCTGCTTTCCTTTCTTCTTCTGCTCTTTCCTTTTCTGCTTTCCTTTCTTCTTCTGCTCTTTCCTTTTCTGCTTTCCTTTCTTCTTCTGCCCTTTCCTTTTCTGCTTTCCTTTCTTCTTCTTTTAACCTTTCCTGGAGTTCTCGTTCCACTCTCCTTTCCTCTGCTTGTTTCTCTTCTCTCCTCGCTTCTGCTTTCCTTTCCTCTTCTGCTCTTTCCTTTTCTGCTTTCCTTTCTTCTTCTTTGATCCGTTCCTGGCTCCGTAATTGCAACTCCAGTTTCCGGAGGTCAACATCTTCTGGTTCTTCGGGTAGCCACTCCCAGGCTAACTCGTCCCATGTTCCTAATCCCACCATAGATTGTATCACCGTGGCCTGCAACTCTGCCTTCCTCAAATTAGTTCGGACCTCCAAGTTAAAATGTTTGGCCAATTTCAAGAGTTCCGACTTTAGTAACGCTCGGAACTGTGCCTCACTCGGGGTTACCGCAAAGTTCTGTGCCACAAACGCCATGGTGCCTATCGTTAACACCTGTTAACCTTCACCCAATACTTTACCCCCAATTTCCCCAAAAATTTACCAATTAATACTTAATTAATAAATTTTAATTAATAAAAATATTATTTTATTATTTTATACAATTTTAGATCCCGGACGTAGACCCAATTGCGAATCCGCAAATCGTAATTTGGACGAGCCCCCAATTCTGTTACGTGGTCCCCTCGGTGACTACCTGGTCTCGGTGACCCCCGGACCGTGAGAGGAACTTCGCCAGACAGTGGTATTATATATGCGCTTTCGCAACGCAATCCCTAGGAATTCCACCCAAGAGAAACTGATTTTCAATGATATATTTCAATGGTAATGATACCATACAATTTCAATGATACAATCAAGGATATATTCCCCGAGCAATCCACCATCCACAATTCACCCTCAACAATCAATCCCCTAGATGATTAAGATGGCCATCTTACATACGTGTGTCCCCTTTTGTACTCACGACCCCCTTTGGTCTCTGTCCCTCACAATGTCTCTGGGCCCCCTCCTGACCAAGATGATGGTCGGCTTCGCCGCACTCGGGCGGTTGAACGAACCCCGGGTGGACGTTTTTCCACCGGGCATGTACCGTACCGGGAACCAAGGTTGCAGCCCCCTCTTGGCCACGCGAAGCGGGTACTGTACAGCAGGCAAAGCCACACGCCGCTTGCAACGCGTGTTAGGCCCCAACGTGCGACCCGTACGCGTCTTTGTAGACGGTGCCGCGAACGGTGCCAGACGCTGGGTCGGTGCACGGCCACACGGCAGCTTGACGTGTCCACCGGGCAGGTATCCATCCCGGTAACTCCTCTCGCCAGACGGGCTCGGGAACGCCGCTTTTCCACACGGCTCAATATCGATTCCACCTCTCGTCGGAGCGGGGCGAGGAAGAAGAATCCTCGTCGCTTCTCTCGACCTCGTGTCTTTCTTCTTCCGTTTCCGGTCTCTTTTTCCAGAAGGGCTCCTGACCCTCCAACCACAACAACCCTTAATCGACTACACATTGATAAGCAAAGACCTGAATAATAATTCACATACATTCCCATAAATACGTAACAATATATATACACAAAGAATTAAGTTAAGCACCCCTACACAACGAATTAAGGTAAGCACCCCCTAATATATATTCTTTGCGTATATGTATACATTGGCATATATTCTAAGGTATGTGAGATCAAATAATGATTGGTATGACATTAGCAATTATCCATTGATGAAATTGAGTGATCAAAGTGAAAAAAAGTGATTGGTTGAGTCAGTGATCCGATCACGTGGGTCCTACACACGTTATTGACGCAAAGATCGCTAGAGGTCTTCTCAGAACAATGACTGTACGTTAGAAAACATAAACGTCATCCACACTGTCCGTGATGGACCTATAGCTCCATACTTAAATTGAGGTGAAAATATGCCTAAAATTCCCAAAAAATTTCACCTTAAATTATTCAGAATAAAATATTGAAAACGGCATGATTGTTATGTTTTTATGTGACCATAATATCACTTCTCCAGAAAATATAGCAATATCATGGGTATATTACACTGTTTTGACGACAACAAACTTGTAATGTGCGAGGTTGTAAAAAAACGGGGGGGGTGCTTAACTTAATTCTTTGTGTATATATATATATATATATATATATATAAAACACAGTTTGTGGGTGTGTGTGTGTGTGTGTAATGTTACCGATAGACTCCTAAACGGAGAGGCTCACGTACTTGATATTTGGCACAGACATCGCCATTGAGCCTGGTAAGAACAAGGCCGACCTAAAAATTTATTTCATAATATTTTTTAACAATATTTTTACCTCAGCGCATTTCAGCGAAGAATATTATGCACGGAATCTGACCGGTCGCAGAGCAGCGCGCTGATTCGCTCAGAGCGATCACATGATGTTCCTTGCCGCCATTAACTCAGTTACGCGTTCGCACGTATTTCAGAGCAAAAAGCGATAGCCTTTTTTCACATTTCAGCGAGGAACATTGCCATTCACACCACATAGGTTTTTTCCCTTTCATCTTTAGATCCATATTTTTTGCCATGACAAAGCACATTATGGCTCTCTCGAGCTCGAGTTTGCCAATCACCTGGGCGCATGAGGCCACGTTGGCCACGCCCACGACAGGACGCAGAGTTGCAATCGATCGCTCAGAGCGATCACGTGATGTTCCTTGCCGCGCGATTGCGTTTTTTCATATTTGAGCGAGGAACATTGCCATTCACACCACATAGGTTTTTTTTCTTTCATCTTTAGATCCATATTTTTTGCCATAACGTAGCGCATTATGGCTCTCTCGAGTTCGAGTTAGCCAATCACCTGGGAGCATGAGGCCACGTTGGCCACACCCACGACACGACGCAGAGTTGCAATCGATCGCTCAGAGCGATCACGTGATGTTCCTTTCCGCGCGACTATATATATATATACTGTATATATCACTCAGATCCCTCACAATCGACCACCACCACCTCCTCCTGCAATACTAAATATCACTCAGATCCCTCACAATCGACCACCACCCCCCTCCTACAATACTAAATATCACCCAGATCCCTTGGAATCGACCACCACACCCTCCTGCAATACTATATATCACTCAGATCCCTTGGAATCGACCACCACCTCCTCCTACAATACTATATATCACTCAGATCCCTTGGAATCGACCACCACCTCCTCCTACAATACTATATATCACTCAGATCCCTCGGAATCGACCACCACCTCCTCCAACAACACTAAACATCACTCAGATCCCTCACAATCGACCACCACCCCCTCCTGCAATCTATATATATAAAACACAGTTTGTGTGTGTGTGTGTGTGTGTGTGTGTGTGTGTGTGTGTGTGTGTGTGTGTGTGTGTGCAATGTTACCGATAGACTCCGAAACGGAGAGGCTCACGTGCTTGATATTTGGCATAGACATGGCCATTGAGCCTGGGACGAACATGGCCGAGACCATATTTGACGAGATCCATATTTTTTATTCATATTTACCTCAGCACATTTCAGCGAAGTACCCGCTAATCTCAGCCGGTGCCAGAGCAGCTCGCTGATTCGCTCAGAGCGATCACGTGATGTTCCATCCCGTCACACGTCACACGTTTGCACGTAATTCAGGGCGAAAAGCGATTGCGTTTTTTCACCTTTATGCGATCGTGTTTTGTGCGATATGAATTAAATTTTATTTCATATTTCGTGTTTACGAATTCGAATACGAAGGATTTCCCCTTTCCCCTTTCGATTTCGAATACGAATCGAATACGAGCTTGAGTCGAGAGGGCGAATGTACGGGTTGGGAAAGTACGGGTCTCCCTTCCCCCGCCCGGCAACGCCGGTACTGGAGGGCGTGGGTCACAGGATCGGTGAGTCTCCAAAATCCGCTTCATGCTCTTGCGAAGATGCAGGACAATGTCGCGATTGTTGTGCTGCTCTCCGACCATGA
Source organism: Myxine glutinosa (assembly GCF_964187855.1). NCBI lineage: Eukaryota > Metazoa > Chordata > Myxini > Myxiniformes > Myxinidae > Myxine > Myxine glutinosa. The sequence continues at coordinate 11,404 of NW_027619035.1, forward strand.
TAACTGCAACGTCATTGTTGACTGGCCCTCCCCTTCCCTCCCCCTCCCTTCCCCCTCCGTCCTCCCCCTACCTCCTCCACCCTACCTCCTCCACCCTACCCCCTCCCCTTCTCCCCTCCCCCCTCGCCCCCCCTCCCTCGCCCCCTCCCTCTACCCCCTCCCTCCCTTCCCCTCTCATCCCTCCCACCCCTCCTCACCCTCCCCATCCCCCCTCTTCTCCCCTCTCCCCCTCCCCCTCTTCTCCACCTCTCCCCCTCCCCCTCCCCCTCTTCTCACCTCCCCCCCCTTTTCTCCCCTCCCCCCCGTTCCCCTCCCCTCCCCTCCCCCGCCCGGCAATGCCGGGTACTTCTGCTAGTGTGTGTGTGTGTATATATATTATATATACAGTATATATATTTGTGCAGCGTCTGTCCTGTCCTGTCCTGTGTTGTCACTGAACTACTTTCTCAAACTTTTGTGAAATCGTACCAAACTTCTGGTATGCACATATCTCTCCCGTCGGTATGTCCTAAGGGTATTTTTTTTTTTCATTCCAATTGTCCTTTTTTTGGAATTTTTTGGGGAATTTTTTTTTTTCAACTTCAATTGTTTATAAAATGTGATATCACGTATATTACAAATACATTTGTGCAAAATAATTGTTTGAATTATGATTGGTTTAAACTATGACAAAACGGCAACTCGGATACAGTCATTTCTCTATATATCGACACATCTGGGCAGTGTCTGTGTTGTCACTTAACGACTCCCTCAAACTTTTGTTTCCGTGGTTGTGAAGTGTTTTTAACAACGTTGTGGTGGTTTTGAATCACGTGGTGGTGAGGTATTTTGAATTATGTGGTGATGAGGTGTTTTTAAATGAGGTGGTGGTGAGGTGTTTTTAAAACACATGGTGGTGAGGTGTTTTTAAATCACATGGTGGTGAGGTGTTTTTAAATCACATGGTGGTGAGGTGTTTTGAATTACATGGTGGTGAGGTATTTATAATTATGGGGTGGTGAGGTGTTTTTAATTAGGTGGTGGTGAGGTGTTTTGAATTCGTTGGTGATGAGGTGTTTTGAATTATGTGGTGGTGAGGTGTTTTGAATTATGTGGTGGTGAGGTGTTTTGAATTATGTGGTGATGAGGTGTTTTTAATTTCGTGGCTGTGAGGTGTTTTTATTACGTGTTTTATGGCTGTGAGGTGTTTTTAATTTCGTGGTGGTGAGTTGTTTTTATTACGTGTTTTATGGCTGTGAGGTGTTTTTATTACGTGTTTTATGGCTGTGAGGTGTTTTTATTACGTGTTTTATGGCTGTGAGGTGTTTTTATTATGTGTTTTATGGCTGTGAGGTGTTTTTATTACGTGTTTTATGGCTGTGAGGTGTTTTTAATTTCGTGGTGGTGAGGTGTTTTTATTACGTGTTTTATGGCTGTGAGGTGTTTAATTTTGTGGTGGTGAGGTGTTTTTATTACGTGTTTTATGGCTGTGAGGTGTTTTTATTTCGTGTTTTATGGCTGTGAGGTGTTTTTATTACGTGTTTTATGGCTGTGAGGTGTTTTTATTACGTGTTTTATGGCTGTGAGGTGTTTTTAATTTCGTTGTGGTGAGGTGTTTTTAATTTCGTGGTGGCGAGCTGTTTTTAATTTCGTGGTGGCGAGGTGTTTTTATTACGTGTATTATGGTGGTGAGGTATTTTGAATTACGTGGTGGTGAGGTCTTTTGAATTATGTGGTGGTGCGGTGTTTTGAATTACGTGGTGGTGCGGTGTTTTGAATTACTTGGTGGTGAGGTGTTTTGAATTACTTGGTGGTGAGGTGTTTTGAATTACTTGGTGGTGCGGTGTTTTGAATTACGTGGTGGTGCGGTGTTTTGAATTACTTGGTGGTACGGTGTTTTGAATTACGTGGTGGTGCGGTGTTTTGAATTACTTGGTGGTGAGGTGTTTTTAATTTTGTGATGGTGAGGTGTTCTCATTACGTGTTTTATGGCTGTGAGGTGTTTTAAATTACATGGTGGTGAGGTGTTTTGAATTACTTGGTGGTGAGGTGTAATCGTCCCAAACTTCCAGTCTGCACCTACCCCTCCCCTATGTATGTGCTGAGGGGTTCTTTCTTGGAAAAAAAATATTCAACCTAAATCTTCAACCTAAATTGCCTATAAAAATGTAATATCACAAACACAACAAATACATTTGTGCAAAGTAATTGTTTGTATTATGATTGGTGTAAATCATGACAACACAGCAACTCAGGTACAGTCATTACCCTCAGCTAAAATAAGCCCGTTCCTCAGTACCGGCGCTCGCCTCACCAAGCTAGTTTATATATCTATCTATATATATATATATCTGTGCAGCGTCTGTCCTGTCCTGTGTTGTCACTGAACTGCTTTCTCAAACTTTTGTGAAATCGTACCAAACTTCTGGAATGCACATACCTCTCCCGTCGGTATGTCCTAAGGGTATTTTTTTTGAAACAATCTCCACATGTTTTTTTGGGATTTTTTGGGGGATTTTTTTTTTCAACTTCAATTGTTTATAAAATGTGATATCACGTATATTACAAATACATTTGTGCAAAATAATTGTTTGAATTATGATTGGTTTAAACCATGACAAAACGGCAACTCGGGTACAGTCATTTATCTATATATCTACACATCTGGGCAGTGTCTGTGTTGTCACTTAACGACTCCCTCAAACTTTTGTTTCCGTGGTTGTGAAGTGTTTTTAATAACGTTGTGGTGGTTTTGAATCACGTGGTGGTGAGGTATTTTGAATTATGTGGTGGTGAGGTGTTTTTAAATGACGTGGTGGTGAGGTGTTTTTAAATCACATGGTGGTGAGGTGTTTTTAAATCACATGGTGGTGAGGTGTTTTTAAATCACATGGTGGTGAGGTGTTTTGAATTAATTGGTGGTGAGGTATTTATAATTATGTGGTGGTGAGGCGTTTTTAATTTCGTGGCTGTGAGGTGTTTTTATTACGTGTTTTATGGCTGTGAGGTGTTTTTCTTACGTGTTTTATGGCTGTGAGGTGTTTTTATTGCGTGTTTTATGGCTGTGAGGTGTTTTCAATTTCGTGGTGGTGAGGTGTTTTTAATTTCGTGGTGGTGAGGTGTTTTTATTATGTGTTTTATGGCTGTGAGGTGTTTTAAATTACTTGGTGGTGAGGTGTTTTGAATTACTTGGTGGTGAGGTATTTTGAATTACGTGGTGGTGAGGTGTTTTGAATTACTTGGTGGTGAGGTGTTTTGAATTACGTGGTGGTGAGGTGTTTTGAATTACGTGGTGGTGAGGTGTTTTGAATTACGTGGTGGTGAGGTGTTTTGAATTACGTGGTGGTGAGGTGTTTTTATTACGTGTTTTATGGCTGTGAGGTGTTTTAAATTACTTGATGGTGAGGTGTTTTGAATTACGTGGTGGTGAGGTGTTTTGAATTACGTGGTGGTGAGGTGTTTTTTTACGTGTTTTATGGCTGTGAGGTGTTTTGAATTACTTGGTGGTGAGGTGTTTTGAATTACTTGGTGGTGAGGTGTTTTGAATTACGTGGTGGTGAGGTGTAATCGTCCCAAACTTCCAATCTGCACCTACGCCTCTCCTATGTGTGTGCTGAGGGGTTCTTTCTTGAAAAAAAAACATTCAACCTAAATCTTCAACCTAAATTGCCTATAAAAATGTAATATCACAAACACAACAAATACATTTGTGCAAAGTAATTGTTTGTATTGTGATTGGTGAAAATCATGACAACACAGCAACTCAGGTACAGTCATTAGCCTCAGTTAAAATAAGGCCGTTCCTCAGTATCGACGCTTGGTGAGGCGAGCGTAGCGAGCAGAGCCAAGCTCGTTTATATATATATATATATATATATACATATATATATATATATATATATATATATATATATATATATATACATATATATATATATATAAATATATATATATATATATATATATGTATATATATATATATATATCCATATATATATATATATATATGTATATATATATATATATATATATATATATATATATATATATATCTATATATATATATTGTTGTGGATATGAGGAATGTGTTTTTTTAATTGCTTTATTGTGGACCCTCCTGCCTCCAGTTGTGTATAAAGGTCAAAGGTCGTTCCGTAGTTATTTCATAAACAATCACGTTAGCCAATCATAGATTTCCTCCTTGTTGGTAGTTATTTCCTTATTCTGTGTATTAGGCTAAGGATTTGTCTTCCATTAATTGACACTCCATTGCACCGAATTCAAATAAATAGATCCCCTTTCATTCCCATTCCCAAAGCCTTTCCTGCCAACCACATTTGCTGCAGCTGTGGGTTGTTGTCTTCACCGCGACTCCATTAGCCACGAGGTAGGCTCGGAGAAGAAGGGGGAGGAGCTGCCGAATCCTGTGCGTGCCGCCCATCGTCATCAAGGGTGGAGCCAGAGGGCCCGTGCCGACCAATCAGGGCCGAGGCGAGCTCACCGATGGGCGTGTTCTAGCGGCCGGCGGCTTGATTGCCCGCGGCGTTATAAAAAGCGCACGCGGAAGCCTTTGATAGGAGTGATGAGAAGGAAGCCTCTGAGAGAAGTGCGCGGGAGTGATGAGAAGGAAGCCTCTGAGAGAAGTGCGCAGGAGTGATGAGAAGGAAGCCTCTGAGAGAAGTGCGCGAGAGTGATGAGAAAGAGTCGAAGGAGGGTTGCGTAAAAAGAGACAAGTGTCAAGAAAGAGTTGGCTCCACCAGCAGTTTGGCTCCACCAGCAGTTCGGCTCCACCAGCAGTTTGGTTCCACTAGCAGTTCGGCTCCACCAGCCGTTTTGACTCCATCAGGAGCTTCGACCCGTTACCCCGCGGGAACCAGATTGCGGTGGCATCGGTGGCCGTCAAGCTCCAGCCAGCTCCGTGCCTTCCTCCCCTTCTCTGCCGTCCCAAACCATTCCAGTCCTTCCATTCCTGCCTGCAAATTCCCCATTCGTGTGAGTCCGTCTTTGTTTGTTCTGTCCAGGGTATTAATTAAGACTGTAATAGGTAAGCTAGAATTTTCACTGTGTCTTTCTGGTCCGTCCCTCTTTCTGTCTTTATTTTGTTATCCTTCCTTCTTACTTGGTTACTTTGGTCCTGTAAATAGTAATAAATAATAATCGTATTTAAAACCTTTTTTTTGTCTTCTTCTTCTTCCTCACATCCGTGTCGCCTTTGTCTTTTCCCTCATTGAATATCTGTGGCACGATTTGGCCAACATTTCAGGATCGGGTCTAGTCTTGGTAAACGGTTCGGGCCGCGGCGCCATCCGCTCGGCAAATTAACATCTTATCCGCGGTCCGTAACAATATATATATATACTGTATACACACATATGATATATATTATATTATACGGTACACATTAGACACACAACTCATCCATCCAATTATAATAGATAGGCCTATTCACGGAACTTACCCCACTGAATCTGTGTCAAGGTACGAATATCTTTTTTCTTAACAGATGATATGTGCATGACACAGAGTTGGGCGTTTTTTTTTTTTTTTTTTTTTACGCTTTTTCCGTCAACATCGTCGCAATTCCAACCCTTTCATGGAGGTCGGAGGAGGACATTGCTGTATAAATGTAGAGCTTATTGTGACAATGCTGGCTGATGAGTGATGATTGGCTGGGTGTAAATACTAATACTCCGTGAAACGAATTCACTCCATCCGCGAGCGGTTACACGACTGACAATAAAATAGTGCCGTGTAGCGGTTACCGCTGGATGCACACAATCGCCTTCGCCTTGCACCGGCCAGAACACGGCCAGACGCGCCTCTCCCGGGCATGCCCGGACTCACTGTTCCCGGGCACGCCCGAACCTCCCGGGCACGCCCGGTCTCGTCTTTCCCGGGCATGCCCGCTCTCGCCTTTCCAGGGCTCGCCCAGAGCGTCCGGGCATGCCCGCTATCGCCTTTCCAGGGCTCGCCCAGAGCGTCCGGGCATGCCCGCTATCGCCTTTCCAGGGCTCGCCCAGAGCGCCCGGGCACGCCCAGCCTCGACTTGCCAGGCCGCAGCCAAACACGCCCGGGCAGGTCCAGACTCGCCTTTCCAAGGCTCGCCCTTGACACCCGGGCATGCCCGGTATAGCTTTTGCCGGGCAAACTTCCCGACATAAATGTGTATATATATTGCTGCCCGATAAACGGGCTGGTCAGAATACCTGAGCTGTTTTGTTTCAATAAAGCAACTCGGACGAATTCCGTCTTTGGTCGCGTCAATTCTTTCGACTCGCGTTGGAGCGCAGCTCCTTCAGCCGATTATATTAGCGGAACTACTTGGTATTAGACAAAATTCATGATGCGAACTTTTCATATTGATGAGAAAATATGTTTCTGAAATGTATTCAACCGTAGATAAGTTGCATCCCTCCAATGGAATGAAACTGAAAGAAAGCTCAGACCTGCTCACGGCGTAAACCCCATCTGGATGAAATGAGTTAAGAAACGAATCCGCATATACGAATAAGTGGATACACCTCAAATAACCCTAATTATGTGAAGATCCTCGTTATGCGAAAATTTTTATTTGTTTTCAATTAAAACAACCGTAAAATATAAGCATTTCCGTTTAAATAATTAACAAGGTATTGCGGTCGAGGTCGAGCCTTCAGTTCGCTAATCCGTTTCCATTGAGCTGTGAAAAGGGACGTGGATCACGTGGCTTGAAAGATTTCCCCGACGTACACGTGTGAGGAAGAGGAGCAATCCTTACGCAGCACGTGATGCAGTGACGCGCCACAGCATCGGGTGCGTTGATTGGTCGAATGTCAGCCAATGGCATGTACCCGCTGCGGACCCAGTTCCTGGTGAATGGGGATGCCAGCGCAAAAGATGTTCGTACTGTATTAATGGTAATAATTAGCGAAATCAACGTAATTGGTGATTATGTTTTATACTGTCGTGTTTTCGGTGGTCCTGGGAGCCGTAGTTACTGTTGTGGTTGAGCTGTTGGTGTACTACCGCTTGCTGCTGAAGAGACCTCCCGAGCCCAAACCGCGTCCTCCACGACATCCGAAGGTTCAGGAAGGCGCGGCGGTTCGCGAGTCTCTTCAGGCGGATCCCGAGCGGGGCGAGCAAGGCGCAGCGGAGAGCTGCGACTTCCTCAATGCCGTGGTGTTCTTCGTGTTCCGGGAGCTCAGAGACTCGGCCGCCGTACGTCGTTGGCTCGTCGGTAAGATCCGCGTGGAGTTCGAGGAGCTGTTGCGGTCACGCACAGCAGGACGCGCGCTTGAGGCCCTCGCGCTCCGTGACGTGTCGCTGGGATCGCGCGTACCCGAGTTCCGCTCCATGCGGCTCATGCGCGTGCCCGCGTCGGCGAGAAAGTTGGAGGGATTCCCCGAACAGCTGGACTTGGAGGTGTGTGCGTTTGCGGTCACACACACACACACACACACACACACACACACACACACACACACACACACACACACACACACACACACACACACACACACACACACACACACACACACACACTTTGGGACCCCCTACGTAACATCGCTTACTTACGGAAATAGCCCCCTACCCATACAAGAGTGCAATTATAGTTCATTAGTTGTTTTTCTGTGGTCAGGAGATTCCATGTTTCCTGTAAAGTGTAATGTTGCAGAAAGCGCTATAAATTAAAGGGAGTATTGGGCAACTCTGGAGAAAGACGTTACATAACTCTATTAATATTATTATGGCTAAAGGAGAGGCCCGAGCAACTCTTTCCTCCATACCCCTATCCTCTTTCCTCCATACCCCTAACCTCTTTCCTCCATACCCCATTACCCCATCCTCTTTCCACCTCACCCTATCCTCTTTCCATCTCACCCTATCCTCTTTCCATCTCACCCTTGTCCCCTTTCCTCCATACCCCTAACCTCTTTCCTCCATACCCCATTACCCCATCCTCTTTCCACCACACCCTATCCTCTTTCCATCTTACCCTATCCTCTTTCCATCTCACCCTTGTCCTCTTTCCTCCTCACCCTTGTCCTCTTTCCTCCATAACGCAGTCCTCTTTCTTCCATAACACAGTCCTCTTTTTCCATACCCCCATCCTCTTTCCACCTCACCCTTGTCCTCTTTCCTCCATAACGCAGTCCTCTTTCTTCCATAACACAGTCCTCTTTTTCCATACCCCCATCCTCTTTCCACCTCACCCTATCCTCTTTCCATCTCACCCTTGTCCTCTTTCCTCCTCCTAGCCTCTTTCCATCTCACCCTATCCTCTTTCCATCTCACCATATCCTCTTTCCATCTCACCCTATCCTCTTTCCTCCTCACCCTTGTCCTCTTTCCTCCTCACCCTTGTCCTCTTTCCTCCTCACCATTGTCCTCTTTCCTCCTCACCATTGTCCTCTTTCCTCCTCACCATTGTCCTCTTTCCTCCTCACCATTGTCCTCTTTCCTCCTCACCCTTGTCCTCTTTCCTCCTCACCCTTGTCCTCTTTCCTCCTCACCCTTTTCCTCTTTCTTCCATACCCCTGTCCTCTTTCCTTCTCATCCCTAAGAACAAGGTGATTAGATTTTGGTTCATGTTGAATACAGATCTGACCTATCAGTGGGATACAAAACATAAACTGTTAAGTCTGGTGGAGGAATGCGCTCTACCAAGTGTTCTTGTAACCGTTTCCAGACCGATGAGCATCGACAACTCTTTTTCTGAGGTCCTCAGAAATCTCTTTTGATCGGGGCATGACATGCTTCCACAACCCTATGAAGACCAGACCACCCAAGCTCACTCCTGATTGTCATCCCATTGATTGAAACACCTGACTGTAATTACCCCCTTATTTCAGCTGATTAACCTCGATGTTCACATACTTTTTCCGACGAATAAATTTAATGTTGGATTTGTCCAATAAATAAATGAAAAGGTAGATTTTTTTTTTTGTTTGTGCTCTTTGTTTAATCAGGTTCACTGTATCTATTATTAAGACTTAGATGAAGATCTGATCACATTCTTAGGTCTAATTTATGCAGAAATACAGACTATTCTAAAGGGTTCACAAGCTTTTTCTCACCACTGCATGTATACATTGCCACTGTTCGGTTGTACTAACAGGAAATGTTGAGAACCCAACACTGCGACACATCTCATCTACAGGATGTTTGTCGTATTCCTCGATTTCCATGAGTCCGTTGTTTTTTTGTTTTTTTTTTGTAATATTTTTTTATTTTTTATTCAGGAGCAGAACAATTATGGTTAACCATTTTGAAATTACCACTCTTTTGCTTAAATGCTGAAGATGATGTTTCAAAGATGATTTGAAACACATTTTGCGTTTGCAATGGCAGGTTAAAAGTGCCCTGCGAGCAGAACCGAGTCTGTGCAAACACACACAGCGTATGTGCAAAAGGCCTCATTTAGCATTCATACGTCATTTCGAAAGTCACTTATTGCATTGAGTGGGGCAGTGAACTTTTGTCTTTTATTGTTCAGCATCAGGATATAAGCCTGGTGTTAGCTTAATGGTTAAGTTGGCTGGCTTTGAGATCTTAGTGTCTTGAGTTAGGTCACCAAACGTTATTAACAAGACATCTCCCAAACCCCCATGATATTTTCTCACAGCTTCAAGTCTAAGCAGAACATTACAATTTGGTACCTTTTTGCTTTGCTCAATTTGTAGATCAAACATCTCACCTCAACTAACATATACTGTTACGGATTCGTCACTTCCGTTGTGGTGGTTTGCATCCACTGTAAATATTTCTGATTCCATGTACTATTATTGTGTTCAAAAGGTTTATTGTTCATGAACTGTTTTCAAAAGGTAAAAAAGTTAATGTTAAAGGAAACAGGAAACCGGATCGGGAACTGGACAACGAAGAGGAGGAAGAGGGAAAAAAGGGCGGAGCAAGTGGAGTCAGGCAAGAAAGCCGAGTTGCTCCGAGTTCGGAATCGAACGTTGGCGAGCAAGAGTCACTAGCAAACTTTCGGGTTTCCGGGAAAGGAATTCCTGCAACAGAGTTGTCATCGCTGTGACCGATCAACCTGCGTGTCAGGTTTTTGGCGGTGGATTCAGAGGAGAATTATCACCGGGCCGTTACGTCTCAAGCGCGGGTCGTCAGCCATTTTGACTCGCGCAGGACTTGTGCTTCGCTCGTGGTTTCGTCTCTTTTCGACCAGTTTCACCGCATCAGACGTCGATCTGGGGCGTGTGTGTGACGTGGCTTTTTGAAGGTTAATTCGTCCATACCCGAGGGTGTGATCTCTCAGTCGCCTGTAGGGCGCCTTTGGATTTCCCAGTCGCCTTGAGGGCGCCTTTGTGCAGCGTCGGCTGTGATTGTACTTGCCATCCGCACGGGATTCTGGTCTCGATTGGACATCGTTCTGGCGATCGCTGGAGCGAATCAACGTTGGCTTGAAGCCGGGAATAAGAGACATTGGGGAATGGTCTTGGTTCACTCACTTGGAGCACAGTGAGTTATATATTACAAAACTGATGGTACCATCATCGGACATATTGATTGTACTTTTGATTACTATTATTGTTGTACTGTTATTCTTGTGTGATCTTAATACAATATTTGTTTGTGAGTAACAATTGGTGTGGCTTCTCCATTGATCTTTGACATACAGAATAACACATTTTTCTGCCGTGACTCCTCTCGGGGCTCGGAGGTACACCGTGACCAGGGGGTCGGGGAGGAGCACGTAACAATACTGTATAACAAATAATGAGTTCCGTAGCAAAGTGTAGGCATACAAGCATTAACAACACACTGTACTGTTCCAATACACCATCGAACGGTTTCTCATACAGTGTGTGACACATAGAGCATGCAAGCATTAACAACACACTGTATTGTACCAATACACTGCCAATGTCTTTCATAAAGTGTGTGACACATGCAAGCATTAACATCGCACTGTACACTAATTATACTGTACACTGTACACACCAACACCATAAATAATTTGACACCAATTGTACCGATAAAATTGGTATATCGATATATCTCTGGACCCTGGCGCCTGCGAAAAACTGTGAATACTTGAAACACAGGGCCACAAATGTAGAAGCGGGTCAAATGTATGAACCGCGAATACGCGGGGTCCGCAAATGTCGGCTTATCGGATAAACAGTGTAAGTCACTGGAAATATCACTAACTCGACTCGAATGTGCGTATCCACTGAATATTGCACTATTTATCTGCATGATTGAGAACATGCTAGTCTCACCTCTTCATTGATGTCACCATTGTGCTCGGTAACTTTGAAGTTTCAAAATTGTCTGATGTTATATTTTTGTGATGCTCTTGCAATTGGCAGGTGGATTTGGAATACGGTGGAGGCTTCCACCTTGGAATTGACGCAGAGTTGGTGTTTGGAAAGTCGGCTTACCTGTTCGTGAAAGTGACTCGGGTGGCAGGGCGTATTAGGCTTCGCTTCAGCCGCCATCCCTTTACACACTGGTCGTTCACTTTCATTGAAGAGCCCGATATCCGTTTTGAGGTGAAGTCTCAGTTTGAGGGTCGACCCCTTCCTCAGCTCACATCCATCATTGAGAATCAGCTCCGCAAAGCAATCCGGAAGAAGCACACACTCCCCAACTATAAAATGCGGTATGTGACCCTCTGCTGCATTACCCTTTCACCTTCTGGAGTAGCTATATCGATATTCAATCCTTTTCTCCAAGCAACGAAGATTATGTTTTCAGTCTCCATTCATTGCTTTATTTACCCTTGCAGATGTAAGCCATTCTTTCCTCCACGGAGCTCGCCATGTGACGTTGATCTTTGGTTGCAGGACAGCAAGCTGAGTGAGGGGATGCTCCAGGTCACTCTCATAGAATGCAGCAGGTGCAGTATACATGTGATCATTAACAAAACATTGCTATCATATATGCTCTATCTAATTCAGCTGAATTGCAAATTTGCACCTGTTTTTTATCTAAATGGGTTGACATTAAGATGAATGCAAAATGAAAATAAAAACACCAGGGCTTGTCTAAAAGGACGTTCAGTAAGGGGCACTGCGGTTAAGATTATTCGGTGTCTAGCTATCTTATTGTATCTAAGTCGATTTTTATGTTGTCCGTTTTTGTTTTTCTACCTTGCACGAATATGCACTCGGCGCACATATCTGGGCCACATTCCATTTGGTTGGCCACATTCCATTTGGATTTGGAATGACCACATTCCATTCAGTTGCTCTGCCGATTTTTAAAAATTATTTATTTATTTATTTTAGATCATCCATGTACAGTAGATGTCACCTTTCTTGTTACTTTGGACATTTTTTTATTGGGTGTTTGGGTGTATCCGTGTCCTTACTCATTAATGAGGTTACATAATGATCCAGAGCAATGCAAAACAGGTGGGGTGAAAGACTGTCTCCTTGGAAGATCCCACATCATAACTTCACTCCTGGTATTTCGATATGTCCTTCTGAGTGCTGCAGGATTAGTGTGGTATTACATAGATCCATAGCTTTCTCAATCAGCTTGATTATTTGGGGGTTTATCTTGTACATTTGCATTCAATTTATTATCCATGAATGTGGGACACTGTCAAAAGCTTTTTTGTCGTCTATCCAGGCTGTGGACAATTTAGGTCTTCTTGTTTTTGTTTTGGAGTACGGCATTGCTTAGTTGTAGGTTATCTATTGTTCCATAGCATCCTCTGTTACTTCCCTTCTGTTCTGCTCCTTGGCCTGTTTCTGTGATGTGGTACATTGTTTCTGTGATGATTCCAATCAAAAGTTTGTATGTTGGCAGAATGTTATTGGTCTATGCTTGAGGTATTTGGGTTTCCTCAGATTTTGGGACGAGGAAGGTGTTATGTTATGTGAGCCACTCATCCATTACCTACTCCGCTTGGATAAGTTTGTTGAATCCTTGAGTTTAGTGATTATGTGGAGCATCTAGTTGCTTTTGCCAAAAATTTGGAAATCTATCCAGTCCTGGACTTTTAAAGTGTGGGAAAAAAAAAAATTATTTTCTTTTTTATGCCCCTCCGCCTCCGAAGGTGGCCAGAAGCATTTTGTTTTCGGGTTGTCTGTCTATCCGTAAGGGGCTAAACCTCGTTTTTCTCATCAAACAAATGTCCAATTGAGACTAAACTTTCAGGGTAAGAGTGACACCCATTTAGAATGTTATGATAATTGTGACGTCATAGGTCACGTGGTATGGCAGCCATCTTGGATTAAACGCAAATAATTAAAAAAATATTTATCGGAAACTGCTGAATGGCAAAATTTGAAACTTGGCACATTGTCAAATACTCCCAATGGGGAGCAAAGGCATGATAATGATATCATAGGCAGATTGTAACCAAAACAAAAATGTTTTAATCGAATTCCTTATTCTAAAAGTCTGAAATTGCATGTACATGATCCATGGCCGATTTGTATTGAAATATTAAATTTATGACATCATAGGTCACATGGTTTGGCAGCCATATTGGATTTAACCTAAAACCTTTAAAAAAACACCTTCTCCCAAACCACCAAATCGATTGACTCAAAACTTTACGTGTGTCATTGATTAGGCATGGCGATTAAAAGATGATTACGAAAACATCATTGGTCGCATGGTGTGGCAGCCATATTGGATTGAAGGAAAATATTAAATAATTATATCTCTGAAACCGCTTACCCTATCGATGCAAAATTTTACGAATATCATCTAACACCACTGTTGCATTTAGTTTGAAAATGATGATGTCGTAGGTCACGTGGTTTGGCAGCCATCTTGGATAGAAAAAGGAATCTTATCCGATCAACACGAAACTTCACAAACGTGATCCCCTAACCATACATATGCAGAGTGTACATTTTTAGGTCATATATCATGTGGTATGGCAGCCATATTAGCTTGAAAGCCGATATTTAAAAAAATCCCTTCCCTGAAACTGCTTCACCGATCGATGTGAAACCTGTCATGGCTGGTGAAAATGTGATAATTGAAAACAGATTTAATGGGAGGGGAAAACAGAAAACAGGATTTAAATCAAAATTGTTTATTTTTAGAGCAGTGAATGAGGGCATATACCTGTTGTGGGACTATAAGGAGGCATATTGGCATTGCTCTAGTTTCATCATTAAATATCACTGTGGGCATTTCCTTTCGGTATTGCTTTTTACTTTCTACGTTTTGGATCCAATCAGCCTCATTTTTTGGTGTTTTAGGCCCTCATAGATTCCTTTCCAGAAAATTTCAAGCTTATCTTTCCTAGGGAGGGAAGTATGGAGGGCTTGATATATTTTGCTCTGGTTTCCCTAGTTTGTGGTGGAATCTTTTCGTGTTGGCAAACAAAACCATATGTTTGAATATCTCTGGCTTCATGGGAGTTAAAAAAAACGTTCTTGCTATCATTTCTATTGTACACAGCTCTCTCCTTTCCTATTCCATCTCCAGGCGCTGATGTCATCGTCAGGCATCGAAGGGGGGCCAACGATAATGCATGCCGAAAGGGAGTACAGCAATACCCCGGCCTACGTCATTAATTGGTTCCATAAGCCGTGACGTAACTTGGTTTTTGACGTAAACCGGGCGTAATGCCTTAAAAATGCCTTAAAATGAAGACGAACACCGTAAAACTAGAGTAAATAACTCGCGAAAGTATATTACTATCGCTAAACCTTAAAGAACACTAAAACACATTTTAGTCATATTTTTAATGAGTAATGAACACAATTAATAAATGAATTTGTAAAGAATAATAAATAAAATTAATAAAATTATGTTATTCACCTTAAACTTGGCGTCTCTTTTGAACACAAAAAAACACGTTTTAGCCGTATTTTTTAAAGAGTAATGAACACTATATGCGGGGCTTCTTCGGCGACTCATCAAAACTAGTAGAGGCCTTGCATTTCTCGACATTAAGTAGGAACTGATCCAAAGTCCCTTGAATTGTGCACTTCTTCTTCTCAGTTACAATGGTCCTATACGGGAGAAAAAGGTCGCTGGTGCCATTCATCATTTTTGCGAAACGCTCGGCGTTTGGGTCTTGTACCTCAAATATTGCAAGACACTTGGAGAGGTGATAAAAACCTTTCTGCATTTCGGCTACGGTGAATTTCATTGGCTCTGGTTCTGGAAGCTCATCCTCTTCGCGGCGCTCTTCCTTCAACGCCATTAAGTCCTCATTAGTTAAAGGCTGCTTGTCTGCCTCGATCAAACCGTCGAAATCCTCCTCCTCCAATTCCATCTCCAGGTCAGCACTGAGGGAAACCAAGTTTTTAGACACAGCCTTGACTGGCACATCAAACCCTGTGAAATCATTAACAAGGTGGGGGCACAAACGCTTCCACACCCCATTCATCGCCGACTGCGTAACCTCCAACCATGCAGCATTGATGTTAAGCACTGCCTGGTAGATGTTATAGTTTTTCCAAAACTGCCGGATGTTGATGCCTTCCTCCTCCGACGTTGCATCGACAGCCTGACGAAGAGTGTGGCGAAGATAGTAGCGCCTTAAAAAGCGCGATCACACCTGGTCCATAGGCTGGATGGGCGATGTGGTGTTGGGTGGCAAGTACACCACCTTCACATTGAGGTCGAAATCACCAAGGTTAGTGGGATGGCCAGGTGCATTGTCCAAAAGCAGCAGTAATTTAAATTGAATTTTCTTCTCTCAACAATAGCTCTTGACAGCCGGGATGAAATGATTGATGAACCATTCTTCAAAAATTATGACTGTTACCCATGCCTTCATATTATTCATCCAAATGACGGGAAGAGACGCATTCGGGATGTTCTTAAGTGCCCGGGGGTTCGCCGCATGATACACCAAGAGCGGCTTCAGCTTGAAGTCGCTGGTGCAATTACCCCCAAGCATTAGCGTTAGCCGCTCCTTCGCGACTTTGTAGCCTGGCATGGTCTTCTCCTCCGAGATAAAGGATCTGTCGGGCATCCTCTTCCAAAAAAGGCCCGCTTCGTCGACGTTGAAGATTTGCTCGGGCAAGAATCCCTCGTCCTTAATGATCTTCTTCAATGTGGCAGGAAATTCCTCGGTGGCTACGGTGGCGGCAGCTGCGGCTTCGCCCTGAATCTTGACGTTGTGCAAGCTGAAGCGCCGTTTAAAGCGTGCAAACCATCCAGAGCTTGCAACGAAGGTTGTGTCCTTATCCTCCGGGTACTTCTTCAGAAGATCCTGGAACAAAGACTTCACCTTCTCCTGTATCAGCAGCTGGCTCATTGGTATGCGTTCATGGGTCTGGCGTTCGATCCACAACGAAAGGAGTCTCTCCATCTCGTCTTAAATCTGACCCCTCTTCACATTCATGACAGCAGTCTTTGCCGACGGCGCTTTTTCAGTGACGTATGCGAGAATACGTTCCCTATCATGAATGATGATCGATACCGTCGACCGTGGCAGCCCAAAGGCATGCGCTATCACCGACACTTTTTCACCTTTTTCATACCTTTTAATCAGATTTAATTTATCTTCTATCTTAACCACATTATGCTTGGAAACACTAGCACTATCCTTCTTAGGACCCATAGCTAACACAGACACAGTAAAGGAATAATCACAAAAATAACAGCGAAAGGCAAAGCAAGCACGCGACCGCAGCACAGGACAAAATGCATATGACGTCGCCTTTGTTTTGAATGAGAACCAGCAGCTACGCGTACGTATACTGTACATACATTTTAAAATATTTTTAATGTGCTTTTTATTGTATTTTAAATTGTTTTTTTAGCTTCTTTTATTGTTAATTTTTATGTACTATTTTATTTATTTTAAATATATTTTTAAGGAAAAAGTAGTTTTTTTCACGTCCTCCTATTATGATGAAGGAGTGACGTAAAGTCGCACATAATGACATTCGCTGAACTGAAATTTACTCTAGAAGAGTGGCGTAAAGTCGGATTTGACGTAGGTCGAAATGGCGTAAAACGCGGTATTGCTGTACTCAGTTTTCACTCGGTTTGTTTTCTTGTTTGTTTTCTTGTTTGTTTTCTTGTTTGTTTTCTTGTTTGTTTTCTTGTTTGTTTTCTTGTTTTTTTTCTTGTTTGTTTTCTTGTTTGTTTTCTTGTTTGCTACTTGTGAAAATCGAAGAATTTTCATGTATATTGGTTGGTCTTGTGCGTTATTCTGTCTGTTTGTCTGTTTGAATGTCAATCGCCTACAGGTCACAATTTTATACCGATATTTACGAAACTTCAACAAATGGTAGAGTTGGTCATAAAGAATAAGTCTATTGACTTTGAGGTCATAAGGTCAACATAGGCCAAAGGTCAACAACTTAAGGGGGAATTTCTAAAATCCTCACTTTTCATCCGATTGACTTGAAATTTGAAGAGGATTTGCATATCACATCACTGAATTCAACAACCAATTATTTTTGAGGTCAGCCTAGGCCAAAAGGTCCACATAGGCCAAAGGTCAACAACTTATTTTAGGGATTCCACAAATATCGTGCTATGCACAACATATTTTTGTTTGTCCAGGTGATATCTCAGCCATCCTTTGAGCTAGGAAGCTGACATTTGGGCACAATAGTGAGCACATGCTTTGTGGTATTTGGTATTTTTTGGCAAAATGGTATTTTTCAATTTTTGATTAATCAATTAATTGATTCATTACTTAATTATCATCGATTTTTTAAGTACTTATTTTCATTTCTTTCTCATCTGTGCAATATCTCAGGCACCTTTTGAGCTCGAAAGCTGATATTTTGGCGTGACAGTGACCAAGTGATTTGGCTATAAAGGATATTATTTATTTATTTAGTAATCGATTAATTATTAAACTTTTCGATGAATAGCTTGTTTAGTCAATTTTTAAAGAGTTACAGATTCGAATGAAACGGTGGTTGTTTAGGTAAGCTATTAGCCAATTGATTACAAAATTAATTATTTTACGATTAATTTGTTTTTTTATTTTAATCCTTATTTATTTATTTATTTTCTTTCTCATCTGGGCAATTATGTCAGGCACCTTTTGAGCGAGGAAGCTAATATTTTGACATGAACAGTGACCAAGTGATTTGGCTGTAAAGGGTATTTTTGATTTATTGATCAATCAATTAATCGATTAATTATTTGATTGTTTATTTTCAAAAAGTTACCCATTCAGATGAAGCAGTGGTGATTTAGCTATGCTATTAGCCAATTTATTATTAAATTCATTATTTTATGATTACTATTTATTTCTTTTAATTACACAATTAATTCAATTATTGCACACCGCTCCCTCCCAGTTCCATCTCCATGTGCTGGAAATGGTGCCCTGGCAATGTCGCGCGCTGGATGACATGTTATTTTTTCATTTGGCATGAGGGTGGTGTACTTTGAATATAGTTCCACTGCTTACTGATCGGTTTGAAAAGTGGTACAGTTGTTGGATGGATGTATCATAGTGGACTGTCACAATAGTTTTATTTTGAGGTCACATGACACAATCCAAGATTGCGGCCATAAATTGGTTATCTCCAGTTATCAAAATATTGGTCACCACTTCTAACCATTTTCCCCAGTTACTTCTGTAGAATTATACGATTAACACTGTTGTGGGGAACAGATCACACAATCAGAGATGGTAATGAAACGGTGGAAAGTTTTAAAATCTGAGCAAGCAGCAGCCACTCAAGGGGGGATCAGAGGGCACTAAACTGCAGCTCCGACAAGTCCAGCATGTGTTTTTTTTTGTGTTCCACACATATAGCGTAATCAAAAAAAAATACAAACTACCTTTGGCCCCTCAAGTTGGTAACTGTAAGTGCTCTAGCTCACGGACTATACGTTGTTTCCTTGTTACTTTTTTGTTGAAGAGCAGAGCCTCTGAAAAACACTGTGTGTGTGTGTGTGTGTGTGTGTGTGTGTGTGTGTGTGTGTGTGTGTGTGTGTGTGTGTGTGTGTGTGTGTGTGTGTGTGTGTGTGTGTGTGTGTGTGTGTGTGTTGTGTGTGGGTTTTCCTCCCTCCAAACGTCCGTCCATGTGTGTCCCTGCGCCATTATTTCCTGTGCATTGAATTATGGGTAGATGGCAACATTGAAATGCTGGTTAGGTATGTAATGTGGTGACATTGTCTCTATGGTAATTTCCTGTTTTGTGTGTTTTTGCTGCCAAGGAGTAGTGTTTTGTCTATTTGTATGTGGGAATAACATTGGTATACAGTGCATATATCTCTCCGTTGGCTGAGGTCCTAACGGAGATGTATTGGCGTAAAAGGGCTGAAATGAACAAGATGCTAAGCAAGGTGTTGGCTTAACGGTTAAGGTTGTGGCTTAAGATCTTAGGCTCTTAAGTTTGAGCCCCTGTCGTGCTGTTAAATAACACCGGGTGGGTTGACTCAGCTTGTCATCCTTCCGAGGTCGGCAAAATGAGAACCAGATTACTGGTAGCAGGGGCACTGCATCAGTGGTGCAGTCACACTTCCAGAAAAATGATGCAACCAGCAGCCACAGGTGCTGGGGTCCTTGGACTGATGATCCAGGTGAGCGAGTAGTATTGCAAATGAGGAAAGGCAACGGCAAACTACCCAGCATAACCCTTTCCCAGGAAATGCTTCTGCAGCATCGATGGTCTGTTAGGAGTATGGTACATTGATGATGGTGTTGTTTAAGGCCTCAGTCACACCGGATCGTACGATTTCTGGATCGTGCGATTGATGGCAATCTGGCCGAGGTACGACCAAGGGTCAATGTTTGCTACGCTCTCCATTTGCGATCGCAAACAGCGATTGGTCTTAGGGGTCATCGTACGATTGGTGGTACGTGTGGTTGTGCGATCACCAGGCCAAGCCTCGGTTCCGCAGCCCGTCACCGTGGCCTGGCAGCTGCCCACCCAGGTGACCACTCAGGCGGCCACCCAGGACTGGCCCCAGGCGCCGACTTACCAGCAGCATGACCAGTACTGGCCCCAGGCCCCAGCACCACAGCGGCTACCTACGGGACTGTCGTCCCTGAGCTTATCAGGGCTGAGCCGACCCCAGTTATCCCCCATGCCAAGTAGCGGTACCGGTAATCCGACTGCGACAACCACTGAGTTGCGTACTTCCGACACTGGAACACAGTTAGTTTTGAGTAATCATATCCTGCAGGGGGGTGACCACTTGCACGAGTGATGGACTTGCACAATTTATGTGTTTTCTAGTGTAATTTCGGGGATATTTCAATATGTTTGAGACAATGAAAGGTATTATTGCATGTTATGTTTTGTTAATAAAATGATGATACATTGAAATTTAAAGTTGTTTGTACTAACTTTTTAGCTTACCTGACCGAAGGGTAGCGTATGCTATTGGCGTGATGTTTCGTCCGTCGTCCGTCACTGTGCCACTGTGGCCTGGCAGATTCTGCACACTACTTTACCACTACCTAGGTCTACTTACTTAGTTCTACTACTTAGTACTACTACTTAGTACTACTACTTAGTTCTACTACTAGGTTCTACTTAGTTCTGCACATTACTTTATTGTGTTAAAGATTTTACTTTGACAAAGAACTTTGTTTGTGTACACATGTGATGATTTAATTTGTATTTAAAATAATATATTTTTCCAATGTAATATAAACCAGTCATTTATTACTCAGACCATAAACAAACAATAAAGACAACTAATTATTATTTTTTCTCCAGACATACCATGAAATAGCATGTTTATTGTACAAGTTTATTTTACAATAGATTTGCAAAAATATATCATACACACAGCATATAATATTATGATACACATAGCTCAAAAAAAATAATCAAAATTCAAACATTCACACAACAGTTCCTAGATCATTTCATCCTGCCATGGGACACTGCCGACGTTGTTGTAGTAGTGCTTGAGGTAAACGTGCACAGCCTTGGCTTCCCGTGTAGCACGATTCCCGCCTTGCACGTTCTGCATGTCCTGAAGCACTGCCTCGTTCCTCCAAGCACCAGGGATGATCTGGTGGTCATTCCCCTCACGGTCAACGTCACGGTTCTGCAGTCCAGGGTACCGAATCCGCATCATGTTATGCAGGCAGAGGCACGCACTCAAGATATTCTTGACAGTCTCATGTTCCTGTTGCATGGTCATGAGGAGGCACCTCCAGAGGTGGGCGAGTATTCCGAAAGCGTTATCCACTATCCTGCGGCCACGAGAGAGTCGGTAGTTGAAGATACGCTCTTCCACGGTCATGTTCCTATGTCCAAAAGGCTTCATCATCCAGGTCCGCTAAAGACTGGTGGTACCAACAATCGTAAGGTCGTGCAACCAGTCGGGACAGGTCGTGACTTGTCGCACTATCGATCGTGAGGTTGAACGACAGGTGGCACCACCAATCGTCAGGTGGCAGAACCAGTAGCACGACCAATCGTGCGACTACTTGACCCGCGATCATGCACGACTGGTGGTACGACCATGTCAGACCTGTTTGCGACCTCTTACGATTTGGAATCGCAGGTCAGAAGTTTTGAACATGACCATCGACCTTGCTGCGACTGATTTTGCTCTGGCGATCACCCACGACCTCTGTGGCCAGTCGCGCGCTCTTTCTACGATTTTCCCGCGATTAACAAAATTTTCGGTCGCAGCTAGGTCGTAACCTGGTCGCAGGCCCGATGTGACTGGGGCTTAATATATTTATTTTGAGCTGTTTGGCCTGCCTGTTGTTCGGCAATCTTTTATAAATGACTAGAATACAGTCGTGGCCAAAAATATTGGCACTCTTCCACTTTTTTAAAATAACTCACAATTTTCTCTAAAATTAAGTTGATATTGACAAAAGTATTTGGTCTTCACAATTCTTTATTTCACTGTTAATATTACAGAACCTTTGTTTTTGATTCAGAACTTAATATATCCCTTTAAATCATAAAATAAAAAGAAATGGCATTGACAAAATTATTGACACCCGAGACTTAATATTTGGTAGCGCAGCCTTTGGACAAAATAACTGCAGTCAAGTGCTTCCGATAGCCATGGATGAGCTTCCTACACCTTTCTACTGGCAGTCTGTCCCACTCTTCTTGTGTGAACTGCCCCAGTTCTCCCAGATTTTAAGGGTGCCTTCTCCCAACTGCTGTTTTCAGATCTCCACACATGTGTTCAACGGGATTTAGATCTGGACTCACTGCTGGCCACTTCAGAACAGTCCAGCGTTTTGTCTTGAACCATTCCTGGGTGCGTTTTGAAGTGTGTTTGGGGTCATTGTCCTGCTGCAAGACCCATGACCTTTGACAGAGACCCAGCTTTCTGACACTGCGTTGAAAATTGCGCTCCAAAATGTCTTGGTAATCTCCTGATTGCACGATGCCTTGCACACATTCAAGGCATCCAGTGCCAGAGGCAGCACAGCATCCCCAAAACATCACTGAACCTCCTCCATGTTTGACTGTAGGAAAGGTATTCTTTTCTTTGAAGGCTTCATTTTGTTTTCTGTAAATTTAAAGATTATGTCCTTTACCAAAAAGCTCGAATTTGGGCTCATCTACCCACAGGGCATTCTCCCAGAAGGATTTTGGCTTGTTCAAGTGTGTTTTGGCAAACTGCAGGTGTGTTTTGGCAAACTCCAGTCAGACTTTGTTCTGCCACTCTCTCAGCAGTGGGGTATTCTGGGTCTCCGACCACAGAACCCCCTTTCATTGAGTTGGCGACGGATGGTGCGAGTTGAAACTGTCGTACCTTGTGTCTGAAGGTCAGCTTGAATCTGTTTGGCAGTTGATCAAGGTGCTTTCTCCACCATTCAAACAATCCTTTGTTGCAATCTTCCATCAAGTTTTCTCTTGCGGCCACGTCCAGGGAGGTTGGCTACAGTGCCATGGGCTTTAAACCTCCTGATAACATTACGTACGGTGAATAGAGGAACATCAAGGTCTCTAGAGATGGACTTGTAGCCTTGAGATTGTCCATGCTTGTCTTCAATCTTGTGTCTGACCTCCTCAGACAATTCTCTGGTTTTCTTTATTTTCTCCATGCTCATTGTGGTACACACAGTGACACAAAACAGCAGAATGACCTCTTTTCTCCATTCAAGCTAGTTGAATGAGTGATTTTTATATTACAGGCACCTGCAACTCACCACAGGTGAGTTCAATTCCAAAGTAAAGGAGAATCACCTGCTTGAAATCTAATTATTTCTAACAACTTCTAAAAGGTGGCAATATTATTGTCTGGGACATTTTAGGATTTCTGTGTGGAATAAGCTAAGATTTCGTATTTTTTTTTGCAGATTTTTTTGTTTTGTTCCACTGCAAACCAGAGAAATACATATGTGGGTACCAAAATATTTTTTAATTTCACCAATTCTATTTTTCAACAATTCAAATTTAATTTCAAGAAATACATATGTGGATACCAAAATATTTTTTTATTTCAACAATTTTCTGGAAGAAATGGTGCATTATTTGAAAAAAGTGTAAGGGTGCTAATATTTATGGCCACGACTGTATAAGGCCTGTCGTCGACCGGACGCAGGCACACCACGACTGAGCTATTTTTATATATCAGATGTCACAGATTTGAATGGTCATCTACATTATGTACATAAAAAGACAAAGGTATTGTGACCGTGCACCTTCCCCATATCTCTCTTTCAAATACAGGATTATTTTTTCACCACTATCCCCCATTATGTTGTTTTGCTGATGGCAATAAATAAATGAGCTTTTTCACCTTTGTTTTTGTTTCAACGTTAACAAGCACCACCGATTCTGCAGGTTGTTCATCCGAGGACCCCGAGAACAAGAGGTTGTCATCCACTGCACTTTGGAGCTCAACGAAGAGGAGTGGAAGGAGAAAGAACGTAATATCATTCGTGAGGTACGGCAATTTATTCCTGTCATTTTTATATCCTTTTACCTACAGCATCAAAGGCTCATTTCCAAAGCAGCTTTTACAAATAATACATGCATGACAGGGACATTATGGGACACTAGGGGGACACTCGTCTAATTTGCTTGGATTACAAGGATGTTGTGAAATGATGGTTACGTGCTGTGCTTACGTATTAGATCATTGCCAAGGGTCTACTTGCATTCGGTTTATTTTACCTTGTTTTCCTTCATATGTATTTTTGAGAAATTCTCAAAATGGTGTTTTCATGTGCCTCTGCTTTATGCACTTGACATTCTGCAAATAAAGTGGAAAAATATATGTTCATGGTGCGCATGACATGGTTACGTCGGTGAAATTTCCTCGAAATCAGACTTTGCCGCATCACTGTAATAGACTGCTAAGACAGGGGGTGGGAGGGCAGGGTAAACCCAGATGGAATGGCTGGGAAACTGATCATTGGCAAACGGTCAGATTTATGTTTACTACATTTCAACCGTGATCAGATCACACCTGATGGACACGTCATCGGGGATCCAAAATATGTATGAAGCTATCATCAGCAATGAAGCTATCATCAAGTGGTTCACGGCCACCGACCGGTATGGTGACTCTGCAACTGCTACTCTCAGCCGCTCTGCATCCGGGAAACTCGCACCCTCCCTCGTCGTCAAGTTAGGTGATGTAGACTGGTTCGGAGCAACTGTGACCTCTTAACCAAGGTGTTCGCGTTTTGTGGCTTGGCGTGGCGAGTCCCCAATGTCGGCAGTGAGATGAAGATTGATTCAACACAATAGTCTTCAAATAAATCAATTGGAAGTACATTAATTACCTCGTGATTGAAAAGGACTGAATTATGACGAAGAGTAAATTCACTTAAATGAAAATAAGCAAAAATACTAAACATTTACAATAGACAGAGTACATCTATAGACTAAATTACAATAGACTAAATTCGTAATTTTCACATGTAATCTATAAGTGTGTGTGTGTGTGTGTGTGTGTGTGTGTGTGTGTGTGTGTGTGTGTGTGTGTGTGTGTGTGTGTGTGTGTGTGTGTGTGTGTGTGTGTGTGTGTTGCGCTCTCTATAACCCCAAAACCATGAAATCTAGCAGCCCGAAACTTTGCATGCATACTAAGGGAACTCTGAGTGAGTGCATGAATGAAAACTGGGTATTTGGGTAGTAAACACTCCTTTTGTAGATAATTTAGGGGGGTGCTCATCATAAAAAGCCTTACCAAGATGGTGGCAAACCTTCTTGGTCAGCCTGATTTCACTTCGCAGAAACCGCTTTTTTTTCAGTCTGCTCAAATATGCTTTGACTTGGAACAGGCCTCTGGTGTACATTTGAAGATGTGTCTTCTATCATTGAATGAAGGTACCCTCTTGAGGAAACAGGTACATTTTGATTAACATTCATGGAGATGGGTATTTGGAGATTGATTCAATGGAGGTATTATTCAATGGAGAGGAAATTAGGTAATGCATGTTTTGTTTGCAGCGATCACGGCAGCGGTCTAATATGCACCGCCCAATGAAGGTACGTACTCATAATGCAGAGGAAAGAAAACGGTGAAGTCTCTAGCAATGACAAAATCTTTTGTTTTTTGCCCCGATTTTTCAACGCTGAATAGTGTGCAAGTACAGGATCTATAAACAAAGTGAAGGACATGTAATTCACATGGTATGTGAATTAAATAAACATTAGAGGCGACGAAAATCGGCTTGGAAGTGAAATGCCTGCGTACATAATTAATTGTCGGGAGAATGGGGAAATTCACAAGAGATACATTTTTACTTCTTCTTTTGCAAGTTGTTACATGCACGTACACTTTAAAGCTATATGAAATGTGCACATCCACTTTTGTACACCACATTATCTCTGAGTTTATGTACATTAAAAAAACTAAAGCAACGCATTGAAAACTGAACAAGATACGTTTTCATTACACCTTTGAGTGGTATTATTCAATGTTTGTTCGTTTGCGAGCCTTGGCGATACAATCGACAGTGGTCAGTGGTTGTTGTTTTTTGAAAACAAAATTACAAATTGACATTCAAGACTATGTTAAGGTGATAAAGTAAAGAAGTATTCTCCATATTCACACAAGAAAATACAAATATGAATGTGTGTTCCGTTGTCTTAGTTAAATCTGATAAAAGTTTAAAATGTAATATAAGACAAGTAAACTTAGTAGTAAGCATAATTACGCTTCGGAGAGTGCCGGCAACAGTACGAGTCTCATCCCTGAAGGGAAGCCCATGTTGTAATCTCTCAAAAATCTTTAAAATGGTACATGCTGTTTAACCTGTTTGAACGTACCCCATTTAGTTCAATCCTGTACTAATGCCGGCAGATGGAACTTCCAGTTTTACATCCATCTGAGGGATGGCAAACACTGATGAATCGGCCTGCCTATGGAAATGTAGGCGGTTACCCTCCCATCCCCATAATCCCGCCCAAACGCACTCCCCAGGTCCTCGTCTCGCTTAAGCCTCCTTAAGTTCCATGAGGAACAAGCATTCTGAGTATTGCGCTGCAATACATGTCCCCTACTGGCAGTCTGTCGTCCGGAAAACTGTTGGGGAAATTACCAAAGTTCAAAGTGCCATAACTTTGTCAAAAATGATCGAAATGTCGTGAAGTTCGAACTTGATCTGTAACGTATCATGAGGAAACCATGTACCAGGTTTGAAATCATTAGCATTAAGAGTTTAGAAAAAAAGTCTGGAAAACTGTTCTTTGCGTGACGGACTGACGGACTGACGGACTGACGGACTGACAGACTGACAGACGGAGGGACGGAGTGCAAACCTATAGTCCCCTCCGGTGTACTGGGTACTGGGTAAATAAATCTGGGTAAACCAATCCCTCCTCAAGTCCCGTAAGGGGGTAATGCTGTGTGTGTGTGTGTGTGTGTGTGTGTGTGTGTGTGTGTGTGTGTGTGTGTGTGTGTGTGTGTGTGTGTGTGTGTGTGTGTGTGTGTGTGTGTGTGTGTGTGTGTGTGCGTGCGTGCGTTAGCTCATCTACCTTCCTTTGACCCAAAGGGGGAAAAAAACATATATAGCTGTTTCATTTTATGTATTGGTGCATGTAACAGATTAATATAATCCATATGCTTGCACTATATTATTGCTTGGATAATATACCAATGGGATCGCAGCCAGATGGGGGAAAGATTGATTTGAAAATTGGATGAGAGTTTGACTTACACTGAGATCTCGATGAAGCAGCTCTTTTACCCACCAGAGGGCATCATTTCACCATTCACTGATGCTTGATACACATCCACTTTTGCAAACCTTTGCAAACACGTGAGTTGAAGATGTGCTTTTAGCGTACTGCACCAGATTGTAATGGAGGCCACCAGACAAAATGGCGGAAAAACCTCTATTGAACAAAAGCTATTTGTTCCATAGCCAGAGTACATAGATGAGGATGACAGATTGTTGCTGATTGATGAGGATGATTGAAATATTCTCCATCCATTACCTTCTAGGATTTGATCATTTCTTATTTGAAGGAAAGGGTTGAATTGACTGGAACCATTTTCCATCTGATACCTTTTTCAATATTTTCCCACAGCAGAAGTCCACAATATTTTGGGTGTTTATATATATATATATATATATATATATAGTGACACCGAGACATTCATACAGAACCTGTTAAAAAAAATACCGGAGGCAAAGTAAATTTACTTGTAGTTCAGACAACATTTATTTATGGTGGTGGCGGGCGTGGTGGGTGATTGTTTTCCCTTGTGTCTTGAATGGAGTTTTAGATGAAAATATGATCATCAAACAGGTTATTAATATGCAGGGTGTCCCAGAAGTCTGGACCCATAGGGAAAAATTAATATACAATTTACACTTAAGACTCAAAAAAACAATTTACACTGAAGATCGAGGACAACCACAACACTTCCAGTATCTTTTAATCATTGCAACACTTTGCCGACGAATCAGAGTTGGCTTTGGCTTCTCAGGGTGTTTTTCATGAAATAACACATAGGCCTCCCTCTGGTTTCTTCAGGAAACATACAATATCACCAGCTCCACCTTCTCTTGATTGGTTATCGTAAGCCATTAGGGTTGTTTCATTCCTGAAACATGTAAAACAGACATTAACTGGAGTGGCATTTGCTAGACGCATACCTCCTCCAGGCTGAACAGTTTACGTTTTGTATCCCAATAATAGCCTGGATATGGATTTGGACCTGAACCAAAATTGAATGGGCTTGTTCTTGTCGCCAAACCAACTCATCCATCTGATTTTGTCACAATCCGTCCACAACCTTTTGTAATGCAATGTTATATATGTTGTTTGTGGCCCAATCACCCAATGGTGAAGAATCGCTTAATTTTTTTTTAATTTCTTGTATTTTGGTGGATCTGTATTCGGGTCTTCAGCAAAATCGAATCGATTTGTCATTGTCACACACCCAACCTGTCCACCAAGTTTATTCCGAATATGTCAACAACTTTTTGAGATATCCTGCTATATATTGTTTTTGGCCCTGTCTCTCAATGGTGAAGAATCACTTTAAAAAAAAAATCGTATCTGGATCTTCACCAAAATCTAATCATTCAGTCCTTGTCACATACCCAACCTCTCCACCAAATTTTGTCCAAATCCATTCACAACATTGAGATATCTTGTTCACAGACAACCAAACAGACAGGGGTGAAAACATAACCTCTATCCACCTTAGGTGGCGGAGGTAAAAATGTGTTTTTAACTTTTAGAATTAAATGCTTATTTACTATGGGTTCAGACTTCTGGGACATCCTGTACATCAGGGTAATTCTGACAAAAAAATATATGGGTACACTGATGGCTTAAGGGTTGAAGATACTGGGCTGCCAACTTGGAGGTTCTAGGTTCAGATTGGTCTGAAGGCAATAGTACTACAGATTTGTATTTGAGTTTTTTCAAGTTGAGCTTGTCTCAGGGGACAGACATTAACTGGAGCTTACTTGTCATCCTTCCGAGGTCGGCAAATTTGAGTACCAGCTTGCTGGGATTAATGATCCCGGTGTGTACCCCGGTTTAGAATAGGTACACCGTATCCCTGCGCATCGTAAGAGGCGACTATGGGTTGGCGCCAGGAAGGGCATCCAGCCATAAAAACATTGCCTCAAAAAGGAACCATGATTGTCATGGGGCCCACAAGGCTAACCCCTGCTCTAGCAGAGAAAATGGCCTTAAAACGATCATTCATTCATATTCATTCTTGTCTCAGGGGAATTACAATGTCACTATTAGGCCCTGTGCAGCTGGTGGAAAAGCATCTAGAAATTGTTTTTTATTCCATGACTGAGGAGCTACTTGAGATGTCACATGTGGATAGATAACTATATGGTGGACTATGGGTAAAAAGTTCTCAATTAGATTTCTGTCCAACACGATACTGTGTAGTATTGATTTTTGCCATTAGGTTCCAAAAAGCCACTTTTGGCAATTCCGTCATTTTTAAGGATTCATATCTCCAACACCACTCGGACATGGGCTATTGTACTCTGTGAAGGTGAAGACTAGACAACATTCTTTCAAAATTCAACATACTAAGGTTGCCCTTGCTTTATTTAAAATATATATATATATATAATGACTGAAACACAGCGATTTTTCACAAATAATTGCAACTACCCTCATCTTCAATACATTCCATCTTCCTAACTAATCACGGGAGAGAAGTAATTATGCATACATCAAAACAACTCACTCTGACCGTCTGTCAAATGAAGTGTCAAGGTCTTGTAATCAATAATGGATCCGTTGTAGTTATCATAACCCGGTACTTCTATAAATACGTAAAGCTTTGAGAAGTGACATCTGGCCTTTTTGGCCTTTTCCATGCACTAATTTCTTCTGGAAATCAGGTACAAGTTAGACAGTCGAAACTGCGGTTGTTGATAGCTATCCGCACAGGGTTTTCAAAGATGAAGGTCGACCTTCAATTACAGATGGAATAATCAAGCTTGGAGAATTGCAATTTATCCAAAGAATCATTATCTGCTTCATCTTTAATGTATCATGTCAAAAAGTGGAAATCCCAGGACCATAGTACTTTTGATTATGAGGCAGACAGCGACCAAAACTGAACATTTTATTAGATTGGCATCCTCGCCGTCGACCGCGACATTTCCAAATGACACGTGCATTTCCTGCATCACTACAATGACACGGCTCTCTTCATCATCCGATATAATCTAGAAATTTGCGGAACCTCATGCATTGAAGACTTTCATACAGAAGTTTATGACACCAGATTGACCAATTGTAGTGATGGCTAGAGATGACACCCTCATGGATCTTTCTGCAATTGTCTGGGTTTCAATCACCACATCCTTCAGCCCAATGTCAGCGAAATGCTTTCTAATCACCTGAAGAAACGCCATGCAGGTGTGAAATTCACCTATTCTAACCACTACATTGTGAGATAACTGGTCATTGCTCCGAAACGCTTTCTAATCACCTGTAGAAACGCCATGCAGGTATGAAATTCACCTATTCCCAACCACTACATTGTGAGATAACTGGTCATTGCTCCAACGAATCTCTTGGACTTTCACATATAAAGCCTCTATATTTCACATATATAGACGATGACAATGTGATTCAATTCGAGAGAGTGAGCCATCTCCACACTTTTCATCATTATTGTATAGATTGGTGACAAATTAGAAGGTGAAACTTCTTCATGGGCAGATAATGTAGGGCAGACTTATCGAGAACTTTTCTATCTGAAGGATTGTATGAAACCCAGTCCATCCTAGGATCAAGTGGAGCTCAGTATTGACATATTCCAATTGAAAAGCACTCGGTAGAGAGCATTGCTTTGCCAGGCTGAACAGTTTACGTTTTGTATCCCACTGATAGGTCATAGCTATATCCATACCTGTACCAAAATCGAATCGGCTTGTTCTTGCCACTTACCCATCTCGTCCACCTCGTTTTGTCATGTCGTTCACAACTTTTTTAAATATCATGCTATATGTATGTATAGATGTATGTATAGACAGTGCCCATAGAAAGTCTACACCCCCAATCAAAATTTCACCTTTTTCACCAAAAATAGCCTGGCATTAAATTGTATAAAATCACTTTTTCCACCTTTATTTATTAGTATTACACATCGTAACCCACAACTTCCAAATTAATAACAAATTCTACATATTTCAGAAAATTAATTAAAAATACAAAACTAGAATATCTTTGTTGGATAAGTGTCCACCCCCTAAGTTAATACTTGGTTGGCATCAATTTTGACATCAAACATCAGCACCTTTGACATCAATTACAGCTGTGATTCTGTTGGGATAGGTCTCTACCAACTTTACACACCTTGATTGGGCAATATTTGCCCATTCTCCTGTAAAAAAAACTGTTCAAGGTCAGTCCAGTTGTGTGAGGAGCATTGATGGACAGCAATCTTCCTGTCATGCCACAGATTTTCGAATAGATTTAGGTCGGGGCTCTGACTGGGCCACTCCAGGACATTTATCTTTTAGTTCTTTCGCCCACTCCAGTGTAGCTTTGGCTGTGTGCTTCGGGTCGTTGGCATGCTGAAAGGTGAACTTCCGTCCAAATTTCAGCTTTCCTGCAGAGGGCAGCAGGTTTTCCTCTATGATGTTTCTGTATTTTGCTCTATCCATTTCCCCTTCTATCCTGACGAGTAGTGCCCCAGTCCCTGTTGATGAGAAACATATCCATAACATTATGCTACCACCACGATGCTTCACAATAGGGATGATGTTCTTTAGGTGATGTACTGTGGTGGGTTTGCGCCAAACATGTCAAAAGTTCCATCTTGGTTTCGTCTGATCATAAAACTTTTTGCCACATGGCTTCAGAATCTCCGGAGTGGATTTTACCTCAAACAGGACTCGAGGTGGGCTTTTTTGAGCAATGGCTTGTGAAGTGCTTGGGATATTATTGTCACATGCACACAGTGACCAGTCTTTGCCATAAAGGCCTGTAGCTCTTTCAAATTTGACATTGGCCTCTTGGTGGCCTCTCTGATCAGTTTCCTCCTCACTTGGTCATCCAGTTTGGAGGGACGGCCTGATCTAGGCAGGGTCTTGGTGGTACCATATGCCTTCCACTTTTTCATGATTGTCTTGACTGTGCTCCAAGGGATAGTCAAGGCCTTTGCTATTATAAGGGGGGTGGACACTTATCCAACCAAGATATTCTAGTTTTGTATTTTTAATTTTCTGAAATTTGTAGAAATTGTTTTTCACTTGGATTCTCCAGAGGACTTGGGTTCGACTCCTGGTCTGGGCATGTAATTTTTCTACATATGTCAATTATTTATAATCTTGTCTCGTGTGTGTGTGTGTGTGTATATGTATAATGTATATATATATATATATGTATAATGTGTATATATATATATATATACATATCACTGTATTTTTGTTTTTTTACTTGTTCTACAATAAAAGGTCACACCTAAACTTAGACATTTAAGACTTAAAATTTATGCTTTTACGAGATTTGAATGAAAACTGAACCAGATATCACACGACAACAGCACGGATGCTGCTGGGGCTATAGTAGGTTCCAAATTTGATTTGCATCAAGGATATCCCATTCTGTTTAAATGTCTGGCAAACAGCTCGGGAATCCTTGATGCTCTGACGATTGAAGCACGTAGCCATTTAGTCGGCGCAGGACCACTTTATATTTGTGAATACAGGTTGCTTTACCCCCTCACATTCATGTACCACCCTGTGTTCATGGCTTGTGCGACCATTTTTGATAACTGTCATCTTCTCTTTTAGCCTTTTTCACTCTCATGTGATGTACTGTGGCCCTGAAAGTATTTCTCCATCTCACATTGGTTCACATGTATAATGTGGAGGAGGTGTGGTGGAGGAGAGGGGAGGGGTAGAGGCAGTTCTGTGACCCTTATGTGATGCACACACAAAAAGGCTTTCTTTGTGACAGCCTAATTAATACCCTGTACAGCAGTAGACCTTTGCAGGCTTGTCATTTGGTATAGCCAGAATAATGGCCTCGCATAACGTGTGATTTTATTTGCTGAACTTGCCCAAGTGTGTCTGTTTTTAGTGGGATACTCTAAAATCCAGAGAAGGTTATTTCATTAATACCAAATCTGCCGAACAGTTGTAGTGGCAGCTCAGCGGAACATACGGGCTAGTCTTCCACTATTTTCTGGAAATGCAGTGTTAAACTCTTTATTATTATTATTATTATTATTATTATTATTTTTATTATTATTATTATTATTTATTTGTTGCATAAATCTCAACATTGGAAAAGAGAGCGAACCACAAGGCCCAACTGTTTCATGTTGCAACTAGGGACGTCTGTCCTAAGTTAGGCTGTGCAGGAGCAATTACAGGTGGCATCTGTTTGTGATGATTGTGTGTGGCGTCGACCAAATGCTTCAGTTTACTCGGTGAGGGGTCATTGAGTGTGCTCAAGAAAAGATCTGGTTTGCAGCGCGCCTGTTTTTAATCTCATTCTAATCCATTACTGCACACTTACTTGTGATGTGATTTCAAAGAGAATACGTCAAGAGTTTCTGAGTGCTGTTTACGAAGATAATGTTGGAACAGTCTCGTTTCCAAATATAACAGTTTTGTACGTCCTTCATTAATTTGCCCATTGTCAGGGCATTCCTATTGATACCGAACAGCCTTTCCACTCATTATCATGTATCAACGTTTCAGTTATCATCAATGTTAACGGCCAAATGCCACTCTGACATCACACAGGAATATCTCTCAATGAGCAGTTGCATCAAGTTGTGAAAAAGGGAAGCAGTCGTGATAATGACTCCGTTTTATCCACTTCCTAAACCTAAAGCAACTATTAACAAATTATATAATTTGGCCACAAGGTTTGCTATCACAACCCTGGGACTTAGGGCTTGGAGGGAAACGAATCTCAAATTTCAGAAACTGACAATTATTGTATCTGACAGTTAAACATTTTCAGTTTATGTTGAACTTGGTTTCCCTTTGAAGTTGCGATATAGTCTGGAATAATATGCATTGTTGCTCTTTTTAAGTAATATTACACTTTTTTGTCAAATAGAATGCTTTTTGAGCAGCCAGAGGGCAGTATAGCCATTGAAGTGAATAATTCTGTGTTAGGCCCGGAACACTGGCTCAATGCAGTAAGGCATGGTAATGTACCATGTTGGGCATAATTGCCTGTAGCACCCACATCCAGTGGCCTAACAGCGCCTCCATCCAGTGGCCTAACAGCGCCTCCATCCAGTGGCCTAACAGCGCCTCCATCCAGTGGCCTAACAGCGCCTCCATCCAGTGGCCTAACAGCGCCTCCATCCAGGGGCCTAACATGGTATATTGCTGACCAATGATCTAACAGCGCCCCCATCATTGGCCAAACAGCGCCTCCATCCAGTGGCCTAACAGCACCCCTGGCCAGTGATCTAACAGCGCCCCCATCATTGGCCTAACAGCGCCCCCATCATTGGCCTAACAGCGCCCCCATCATTGGCCTAACAGCGCCCCCATCATTGGCCTAACATCACCCCCGTCCAGGGGCCTAACATCACCCCTGTCCAGGGGCCTAACATCACCCCTGTCCAGGGGCCTAACATCACCCCCGTCCATGGGCCTAACAGCACCCCCATCCAGTGACGTAACAGCACCCCCGTCCATGGGCCTAACAGCACCCCCGTCCAGCGACGTAACAGCACCCCCGTCCAGCGACGTAACAGCACCCCCGTCCAGCGACGTAACAGCACCCCCGTCCAGCGACGTAACAGCACCCCCGTCCAGCGACGTAACAGCACCCCCGTCCAGCGACGTAACAGCACCCCCGTCCAGCGACGTAACAGCACCCCCGTCCAGCGACGTAACAGCACCCCCGTCCAGCGACGTAACAGCACCCCCGTCCAGCGACGTAACAGCACCCCCGTCCAGCGACGTAACAGCACCCCCGTCCAGCGACGTAACAGCACCCCCGTCCAATGGCCTAACATCACCCCCGTCCAGGGGCCTAACATCACCCCCGTCCAGGGGCCTAACAGTACCCCCATCCAATGGCCTAACAGCATTGATTCCTGTCACATGCAAGCGAATATTGTAGTGCAACCATGAAGCCCCACACCACTTATTTGGTAAAGTATATTATAATGTCCTCATTCCTATATTAATGGTTGCTTGTAGGTAAACAATACAAATTCTGGGTTGGTT
Source organism: Myxine glutinosa (assembly GCF_964187855.1). Taxonomy (NCBI): domain Eukaryota; kingdom Metazoa; phylum Chordata; class Myxini; order Myxiniformes; family Myxinidae; genus Myxine; species Myxine glutinosa. The sequence goes on from NW_027619035.1 coordinate 46,331, forward strand.
CCACTATTTGAGCTTCTGTAATGTAATCCAGGTGATTGCGGGTTCAAATTCCATCCCTGCACTGCTCAGTAATGGGAAAGCCTCTTCTGTATATTCCTTGTCACGTGTTTGCCTCAGCTGCACCTTTCAATGAAGTGATCACCTGTTCAATGTTAATTCTCATCCACTTAAATGCTCACCTCGATCTGTCAAGAGTATGGAATTGGAATACTGGAAGTTAAAAAATATAGTGCTTCCAGGAAGCAATCCACAAGTTTTCCTGCTCTAACCAGATAGATCCACGGAAGGAGACTGGCATTCAGTGACTCGACCCAGGAAAGGAGAGCGGTTACAGCTCAGTTTTTTTTTTTCTTTCATACAATGGTCTAAGTCTTGTGGAAGAGCATGCACCTGTAATAACTTCCAAGATAAGGACAATGGGAAATGTCAGTGCACTTGCACGTGCATTGCAAGGACTCTCATAGACAATTAACAAATCAACATTGTGCATGAAAGAGCTCTTTGTGCTTGGATGGGAATGTTAAATCTGCCAAGATAATTGAAATCTTTTGGGGGGTGGAGTGGGGGGGGGGGGGAATGGGGGTTAGGTTAATATGCAGGTTGTCATTAATTAGCTTAATTCTTCCTTTGGTGAGGAATTCTTCAAATCATATCCTCTCCTTCCCCATAATGAAGCAATTACGGGGAACAATAACCTCTCTGCCCCTCGGTACTAGCGTCTTTGTAAGAAGATGATCTCTTGTCAACTTAGATTTATTAGCCCCCGTTGCACTTAATCCGAAACAAGGGCTTATGGATTGGGTTTAATCCGTCCGTCCGTCCATCCATGCGTACATCTGCAACCATATCCTGGACATGTATGAACCAACTTCGCAAAAAGACAATACATGGTGGTATACATATGAACATAGTTTTGTTTCACAATGCGATCAAAGATGGCCGACTGGCGGCCATTGTAGTTGTAAAAACCTGATGTTGAACACGTCTTCAACCATTTCTCCAAAATGCATTTACCGATCTTGTTCCAACTTGGCACACAGATAATGAATGATGGCTTACATATGCACATCATTTATTTTTGAGATGACATCCAAGATGGCCGACATCCATTTTGTTACTTGAACGTGTCCCCAACCATTTCTCGGACATGCATGGACCAATTTTGTTCAAACTTGGCATAAAGACAACACATGAGAGTATACATATGAAGAAGATTTTGTTTTGTAATCCTACCAAAGATGGCCTCTTGGCGGCTTTTAACTCCGTAAAGAAAAATTGCTAAAACCATGCCATGGGGACTATAACATTTTATGTCTGTTTCTCCTTGTTACTTGTGAAATCGAAGATTCGCAAGTACGAGGTATATTGATTGCTTGTTCGGGTCTGTTATTCGGTCTGTCTGTCAATCCACTACATGCCGCATTTTTACTCAAATTTTCACAAAGCTTAACCACCTGGTTGAGGTAGACACTAGGACAAAGCCTATCGTTTGAGGTCAAACGTTCAAAGGTCAACGCCACATAAATTATTTAATTTTAGGACTGCATATTATTGAATTTGAGGAATCCTGTTACAAATCAGACCACTTACCAGTTACAGACCACTTACCAATAGTTACAGACCAATCAGACCACTTACCAGTTACAAATCAGACCAGTTACAAACAAATCAGAAAGGGTTTTCCTCCAGTGACGTGTCTAAATGTCTAAAGGGGATGCTCACTGTTCAAATAAAAAATACAGTTAAAAAAATATGCTTCAAGTAGGTTTTGATTTGTGAACCAATTCAATGACCCGACATGCAATTTGTGTCCCACCTTGTAGAGTACCCAGCCTCCAGGTGGGTGAAGATTGTGCATTACTTGCTGAAAAAGTATAGTCTGTGTATTGCAAGAAAACTCTATAGATGTATTGCAAGAAAACTCTATAGATGTTTTTGAGGTGTGCATCAAAAAGAGTTTATATGTCTGAAGGGTCTAAAGTGTCCAAAGTGTCTAAAGGAACAAGCATTCTGAGTCTTGCGCTGCAATACATGTCCCCTCCCAAAGTTCAAAGTGCCATAACTTTGTCAAAAATGATCGAATATGAAAATTTATGCACGGTTGATGCTGGTTTTCAAACCTGATCTGAGGTATGCTGAGAGACGTGTGTCACGCCTCGCCTCGATAAGCACGCAAGGTCGCTCCGTGGAGCAGCCTGCACGTATTGCACTGTGTGAATTGTATAATTACCAACTCACGGTCTGAGGTACCAGCGATTCAAGAGATATCCTTTTTTTTTTTCCGTTTAATTAACGATATCTGCCAAACCACGTGCCCTATCGCAAATTCCAAAAGGACATTTTAGTAGACTGACATGCTGAACAGATCTGTGATGTTTCCCCTCGATTGGATAAAAAATGAGGGAGGAGCTCGGTTTTAAAGGTTCATGATTGAAAACGTCATAACTCTGAAACCATGTGATGCATGACGTCATGCTCGCTGACTTTTTTGTTCATCATGGGTATGCGATTATGCCTGCAAAGTTTGGCCTCGATCTGTTCAGCCGTTGCAGAGAAAAAGGGGGTTTTCATGTTTTCATGAAAAACAATATGGCGGCCGAACCACGTGACCTGTGACGTCATAATTACCATTAAAATATTCTACAGACCGAGTCCCCCCTACGGTGAAAATTTGATCCCAATCGGTCCTATTATTGCAGAGAAAATATTTTTTAAAGGAAATTAAAACTTAAAATGGCACTGAGTTAAGGATCATCAGAATGATCAGAATTCCTAAAGTTCAAAGTGCGATAACTTTGTCAAAATTGATCGAAACGTCGTGAAGTTCGAACTTGATCTGTAACTTATCATGAGGAAACCATGTACCAAGTTTGAAATCATTAGCATTAAGAGTTTAGAAAAAAAAGTCCGGAAAACTGTTCTTTGCGTGACGGACTGACAGACTGACAATCCGTCAGTCCGTCAGTCTGACGGACGGACAGACGGACGGACAGACAGACAGACAGACGGACAGACAGACGGAGGGACGGCGTGCAAACCTATAGTCCCCTCCGGTGTACACCGGTAGGGGACTAATAAGAGGTCGAAATATCTAAAGGTTATTTTTCAATAGTAGTTAGGGTTGAAGCAGTCTAAAGGTCTTCAAGAGTTTCCAAGGGGTCTAAAGTGGTCTTAATGGGTCCAAAAGGTCCAAAGAGATTGAAAGGCTCAAGGGGTCTAAATGTCGAAAGGGTATGTTCAAACAGCAGCTATAGCTCTAAAGGGTCTTGACCCTAAGGGGTCAAAATAGTTTGAGTCTGAATGTGTCTCAAGAGGGTTGAATTGGTCTAAAAGGTCTCAGGATCAAGGGGTTTAAGCAGTCTAAAGTGTGTAAAGGTCCTCTACCGCTCATAGTTACCTGCATCCCTTTGTCCATTTCAGTCTACTTTCTGCCTCTGCCCTGCTGTTGACGTTTCCCTGTTCCCCCTTTTTCTCCTGATGTTCCATTTGCTATGATGTGTCCTCATCTGTTCTGTGTCCTAGCTCTTCCACAAACCTAGACAATGTATATAAAAGGGGTAAGGGGCCTTAAAAGAAAAACTAGGTCTTAAGGGGTCTAAAAGGTCAAAAGGCTCCAGGGGTCCGCAGTGCCTTCAGAAAGTATTCATACCCGTTGACTTTTTCACATTTTGTTGTATTACATCCTGAATTTAAAATAGATTAAATTGAGATTTTTTTTTTGTCACTGATCGACACATAATAGCCCATAATGTCAAAGTGGATTTTTATTTTTTTTAATTTTTACAAAACAATTAGAAATGATAAATTGAAATGTCTTGAGTCAATAAGTATTCAACCCCTTTGCTACGCCACTCCAAATTAAGCTTAGGTGCATCCAATTTCCTTTGGTATACAACCTTATCAACCTTGAGATGTCCCTACAACTTGAAAGGAGTCCACCTGTGGCCAATTCAATTGATTGGACATGATTTAGAAAGAAACAAACCTTTCTATATAAGGTCCCACATTTGACAGTACATGTCAGAGCAGAAACTCGACCATGAAGTCCAATAAACTGTCCGTAGAACTCCGAGATAGAGTTATTGAGGAGGCATAGATCTGTGAGGAGGCCAGCTGGCATCAGCTCACGTTTCCTAAAAACCTGCTTTGCTGCTCTTGCACTTCCTCTCTCTGCCCTTTTCACCCTGCCATTTTGCGCAAGGTCATCTTCCATCTGCTTGAAAATCCACCATCTCTGCATCTACTATAATTGGACGAGGTGTGTGTGTGCACTTTTTGTGTCTATTAATTATGTACATCCATGAATTCATTACGTACTATTGAAATGTACCTTTTAACTTTTCAGACTGCTGAGACCTCTTCAATCTGTGAAGACCCCTAAAGACTCAGTGGACCCAAAAGTTCCCAAAGACCCCAAAAGTCTCTGAGGACCCAAAAGTCCCCAATAACCCAAAAGACCCCCACATCCGGCAGGCAGGTATACTACAAGGCGGTGAAGACCAATTAGGCTATGAGCCAGACCCCCCAAATTGACCGGTCGGTACCATACAGGTGGAGTAAGGCTCATTGTGATTTTTAGCAAGATATATGTCCCTAGATATGAAAAAAAAGTGATAGCAGTGTATAACTCTCGGCCATCTCTGTGTTATCACCCGAAATATTATTATACGCCTGCTTCGCTTCGCCAAAAAATGTGATATTTGCTAAAATTGGAATAAATATGTTTTTAAGGACCACAGAGTGCCGAGATCGAGATCGAGATCGTATTTGTTCGAGAGATCATGATAAACCTAGAGTGTGGAGCAAGTTTGCATGCATTGTGAAATATAATGTAGCTGATGTTACAAACCTACTTTAGGATACTAGCTAATACCAAAAATTACACTGAGATACCAAAAGTAGTAGACGAATAAACCTAAAATGTTCAAAAGCTATGTTTCGTTCCAAAATATCAAAATTAGGGGGTATGGTTGAACATATTTTGAACTTTGCCAAAATATGTGCCCCAAACAACCACCATATTACAAAGTAATGATATATTCCAATGCAGTGGTTCCTTGCGAAGATTTTGAGGGGTCAAATGTTACTCTGGGAGTTTTCATTTTTGAAATATTGACAAAAATGTACAATGTGAATTCTGAACTCGAAGCGATTTCGACCACTTTTTCACTAAATTTAACATTTTTTGTCATTATATCAATATTTTGATAGATAACCCCCACAAATGTTCTATATTTCTATTACTATATTAGTTGGCATCCAGTATGCAAATTATTGGCACTCTGTGGTCCTTAAAAACATATTTATTCCAATTTTAGCAAATATCACATTTTTTGGCGAAGCGAAGCAGGCGTATAATAATATTTCGGGTGATAACACAGAGATGGCCGAGAGTTATACACTGCTATCACTTTTTTTTCATATCTAGGGACATATATCTTGCTAAAAATCACAATGAGCCTTACTCCATCTGTATGGTACCGACCAACCCCCTTGGCTCATAGCCTAAATTAAAATTTGGTCCAATGGACCAACGGGCCCCCTCGTTGCATAAAAAAGTGCAAAAACGGATCCCTTTCACTGCAGACCTATTAGCTTACTTCCAATCATTAGCAAGGTCATATAATCCATTATCACTGTTCATATGAAATCCTTTTTTTTTTTTTTTCCCCAAACAACCTCATCCGAGATCACGAATGTGGTTTCAGACCAGGTCACTCCACCTTGGACATGCAGCTTGTACTCACCCACAATGGGTGGAGGCCCTCCATGTCAGACATGAGATTATGACCTTTTCTCTGGACATAGCTCGTGCTTTTTATTCAGCCTCACATCCTGCCTTGCTCTCAAACTCTCTCGCTATGACATCCAAGGCCAATTCCACACATGGCTGACTTCCTCTACGTGTGGTTCTCACCAGAATCCTTTAATCTCCCCTCCCTGTCAAGGCTGGAGTGCCCCAAGGCAGTGTTCTGGGCCCAGTCTTTTTCCTGATTTTCATCAATGATCTCTCTGACTCTGGGAGAACTGGAAAATCCTTTTGGTGAAACTACATAAATGCAGGATCACTGCTCACTCAACTAATTTTTTTCCTCTTCCTCCCCCCCTCCTTTTTTTTACTACCTGTAGAATCAACTTCCAAATTCCCTTCAATATCCTTCTCCCTCCAGTTCTTCAAGACAGCTGCTCACCATCATCTCAAATGGTCCCCACCACAATCTTTTGTACTCTCGTTAACCTCATACTTCCTGCCTCAACCAAACCACATCTCCCCCCCCCCCCCCCTCTCAAATTTCCAGTTTTCCCTCCTGAGAATTTCCTTCTTTATCCATATTGTCCACCTCATGCATTGTCTCCTGCCATCTTCTCTCCCTTCCTCCCCCCCTATTGTTTGTCCAAGTCTGCCTCTATCTTGGCCTTCAACTCTCTTAATATTCCTGAAAGTCCTTGTAGTGTCCATCTTGTTTATCCGATGTACCCTGCCCCAGCCCTCTCCCTTCCACAGATCTTCTGATGTCACTGTTCTCTTCTGTTGGTGTGCCTCTCTCGCTCCCTCTTGTCTCCCGCTCCATTTATTATATGATCTCTGTGTTAGCTCTTACACGAGCCTTGACTAAGTATATATATATAAAAACCTGTTGTTGGAGTTTCCCTCTCTCTCTGCTGTTTCTTTTGTCCTGTTGTGTCCTGATCCATTTGGTGTACTAGTACTAGCTCGTCCATGAGCCTCAACTATGTATACAATAAATAATTAAAATATGTCGTGTTGCTTTCCAAGCAGCTCTATTGATCCTGTGGATGTGGAGTCCATTGGGTCTGGTCGATGTGGAGACCACAGTGCTTGAGGAAGGAGAGTAGTGATGGCGAATTGGTAGTTTTTATTTTGTATCCTCTACCAACTTTCCACTTTTGGTTTGAACTAATACAGCACTGACATTCTCTCCCTCCCCTTCCTCTACCTGAGACAGCTGACCTACCCACTGCCCCCGACTGTTTCTCGCTGACTGCCGCTATTACATCCATCCGGCAAAATGGCAGTATCGTGCATTGATGGGATATGACTTGGAGGGCAATGGTTCTGCAGGTGGAAATGATAGGGAATGTCATTGGTGGAAAAACAGGGCGGGGGAGAACAGACATGGTTATCGGAAGGCTTCCTGGTGAATATAGCATTCGGTCTTTTTTTGTAAATAAATTGGCATTTTGCCCGTTTGTGCGAAACATTTTCAGTGGAATAATGAAGCGATTTTTGTGGACAAAAAACGGTCTGTTTTTTTTTCTTTTTTCCAGGGTTAGTTGTATTGGTTTGACCTTTCAAGCTCTATTTGAAAAACATAGCCACCATACCGTTGTGCACAAGGTCTGTGCCTTGAAATTGCGTGTTTTCAACCATATATTGTTTTGGAAAAGGTTACAGCAAACCACAGGAGATAACGCATCCAGCTTGGAGATGTCCTTTGTGAATAGGAAGGTGGCTCGTGAACAGGAAATGAGAATCGTGCAAGGAAAGAGAATGATAAAAAGCAATCCCTCTGCAAGTATTAGGACGTTATTGTCTATATCTGAAACGCTTCCAGACTCGGGAGCAAAATGACATGCGTAACGAAATGTAACCGGCGGGAATTTTTCTTCAGCGTTTTTGCAAAATGCCCAAAGAGTCTTTGCCGTATTATACCGTAACAGAAAATGTAGATGTAGCACGAAATTGCTCAACTATTTGCATTGCTTTGTCTTGCAGGTGACAAAAGTCCATCACTGGCAGTTTTGTTTCGTCGTGCCTTTTATCGGCTACATTTGAAGCAATAGTGTTCATTCCACCCCTGTGGTGGCCTTGAACTATGGAGTATACAAATTATCACGTTTTTGCATTTGGATAGAATGCAATAAAAGACTGCAAGTGAGAAGCGTCATGGACCGTGATGAGATTGTGTTAATCGCAGATCTGTGATCATTGTTGGAATGAATCGTGAGCACGGCACAACCACAGTGCACAGACACCAGCACATAATGCAAGCTGTGAGGAGCCATTCCCTTTGTAATACGTCCTGTTGGTGTTCTCAGCACCCACATACCCGACATATTACGTCTATTTCCTTCCCACGGCGTCGCATTATTTTGTCCACTCGGCCTGTATTTGCAACCCTCGTTGCCAGAATGGTTCCTATGGATCACGTCTTATTTGGATGAAATGTGTTTCAGCTTGCATTTATCTCGCCTACGTGGACTGCATTTGCTTCGGATGCA
>NW_027619036.1:0-54566 GCF_964187855.1 Myxine glutinosa
AGTTTTGAAAAACCACTTTTTGCACTTGTGTTGGTGTTGAAAAACCACTTTTGCACTTGTATTAGTGTGGAAAAAACACTTTTTGCACTTGTGATAGTGTTGAAAAACGACTTTTCGCACTTGTATTAGTGTGGAAAAAACACTTTTCGCACTTGTGTTGGTGTTGAAAAACCACTTTCGCACTTGTGTTCGTGCAGGAAACCACTTTTGCACTTGTATTAGTGTGGAAAAAACACTTTTGCACTTGTGATAGTGTTGAAAAACCACTTTTCGCACTTGTGTTAGTGTTGAAAAACCACTTTTCGCACTTGTGTTTGTGCAGGAAACCACTTTTGCACTTGTATTAGTGTGGAAAAAACACTTTTCGCACTTGTGTTAGTTTTGAAAAACCACTTTTTGCACTTGTTTTGGTGTTGAAAAACCACTTTTCGCACTTGTGTTGGTGCAGGAAACCACTTTTGCACTTGTATTAGTGTGGAAAATCCCCTTTTCGCACTTGTGTTAGTGTTGAAAAACCACTTTTCACACTTGTGTTAGTGTTGAAAAACACTTTTCGCACTTGTGTTAGTGTTGAAAAACCACTTTTTGCACTTGTGTTAGTGCAGGAAACCACTTTTCGCACTTGTTTTGGTGCAGGAAACCACTTTTGCACTTGGGTTAGTGTTGAAAAACCACTTTTCGCACTTGTGTTAGTGTTGAAAAACCACTTTTCGCACTTGTGTTAGTGTTGAAAAACTACTTTTCGCACTTGTGTTAGTGTTGAAAAACCACTTTTCGGACTTGTGTTAGTGTTGAAAAACCACTTTTCGCACTTGTGTTAGTGTTGAAAAACCACTTTTCGCACTTGTGTTGGTGCAGGAAACCACTTTTGCACTTGTATTAGTGTGGAAAAACCACTTTTCGCACTTGTGTTAGTGTTGAAAAACCACTTTTCGCACTTGTGTTAGTGTTGAAAAACCACTTTTCGCACTTGTGTTAGTGTTGAAAAACCACTTTTCGCACTTGTGTTGGTGCAGGAAACCACTTTTGCACTTGTATTAGTGTGGAAAAAACACTTTTTGCACTTGTGATAGTGTTGAAAAACCACTTTTCGCACTTGTGTTAGTGTTGAAAAAGCACTTTTCGCACTTGTGTTGGTGCAGGAAACCACTTTTGCACTTGTATTAGTGTGGAAAAAACACTTTTTGCACTTGTGATAGTGTTGAAAAACGACTTTTCGCACTTGTGTTAGTGTTGAAAAACCACTTTTCGCACTTGTGTTAGTGTTGAAAAACCACTTTTCACACTTGTGTTAGTGTTGAAAAACCACTTTTCGCACTTGTGTTAGTGTTGAAAAACCACTTTTCGCACTTGTGTTGGCGCAGGAAAACACTTTTGCACTTGTATTAGTGTGGAAAAACCACTTTTTGCACTTGTGATAGTGTTGAAAAACCACTTTTCGCACTTGTGTTAGTGTTGAAAAAGCACTTTTCGCACTTGTGTTGGTGCAGGAAACCACTTTTGCACTTGTATTAGTGTGGAAAAAACACTTTTTGCACTTGTGATAGTGTTGAAAAACGACTTTTCGCACTTGTGTTAGTGTTGAAAAACCACTTTTCGCACTTGTGTTAGTGTTGAAAAACCACTTTTCGCACTTGTGTTAGTGTTGAAAAACCACTTTTCGCACTTGTGTTAGTGTTGAAAAACCACTTTTCGCACTTGTGTTGGCGCAGGAAACCAGTTTTGCACTTGTATTAGTGTGGAAAAACCACTTTTCGCACTTGTGTTAGTGTTGAAAAACCACTTTTCGCACTTGTGTTAGTGTTGAAAAACCACTTTTCGCACTTGTGTTGGTGCAGGAAACCACTTTTGCACTTGTATTAGTGTGGAAAAACCACTTTTCGCAATTGTGTTAGTGTTGAAAAACGACTTTTCGCACTTGTGTTAGTGTTGAAAAACCACTTTTCGCACTTGTGTTGGTGCAGGACACCACTTTTGCACTTGTATTAGTGTGGAAAAAACACTTTTTGCACTTGTGATAGTGTTGAAAAACCACTTTTCGCACTTGTGTTAGTGTTGAAAAACCACTTTTCGCACTTGTGTTGGTGCAGGAAACCACTTTTGCACTTGTATTAGTGTGGAAAAACCACTTTTCGCACTTGTGTTAGTGTTGAAAAAGCACTTTTCGCACTTGTGTTAGTGTTGAAAAACAACTTTTCGCACTTGTGTTAGTGTTGAAAAACCACTTTTCGCACTTGTGTTGGTGCAGGAAACCACTTTTGCACTTGTATTAGTGTGGAAAAAACACTTTTCGCACTTGTGTTAGTGTTGAAAAACCACTTTTCGCACTTGTGTTAGTGTTGAAAAACCACTTTTCGCACTAGTGTTGGAGCAGGAAACCACTTTTGCACTTGTATTAGTGTGGAAAAACACTTTTCACACTTGTGTTAGTGTTGAAAAACCACTTTTCGCACTTGTGTTAGTGTTGAAAAACCACTTTTTGCACTTGTGTTAGTGTTGAAAAACCACTTTTCGCACTTGTGTTGGTGCAGCAAACCACTTTTCACTTGTATTAGTGTGGAAAAACCACTTTTCGCACTTGTGTTTGTGCAGGAAACCACTTTTGCACTTGTATTAGTGAGGAAAAAACACTTTTTGCACTTGTGATAGTGTTGAAAACCCAACTTTCGCACTTGTGTTAGTGTTGAAAAACCACTTTTCGCACTTGTGTTGGTGCAGGAAACCACTTTTGCACTTGTATTAGTGTGGAAAAACCACTTTTGCACTTGTATTAGTGTTGAAAAACCACATTTCGCACTTGCGTTCGTGTTGAAAAACCACTTTTCGCACTTGTGTTGGTGCAGGAAACCACTTTTGCACTTGTATTAGTGTGGAAAAAACACTTTTTGCACTTGTGATAGTGTTGAAAAACCACTTTTCGCACTTATGTTAGTGTTGAAAAACCACTTTTCGCACTTGTGTTAGTGTTGAAAAACCACTTTTCGCACTTGTATTGGTGCAGGAAACCACTTTTGCACTTGTATTAGTGTGGAAAAAACACTTTTTGCACTTGTGATAGTGTTGAAAAACCACTTTTTTCACTTGTGTTAGTGTTGAAAAACCACTTTTCGCACTTGTGTTAGTGTTGAAAAACCACTTTTCGCACTTGTGTTGGTGCAGGAAACCACTTTTTGCACTTGTATTGGTGTGGAAAAAACACTTTTAGCACTTGTGATAGTGTTGAAAAACCACTTTTTGCACTTGTGTTAGTGTTGAAAAACCACTTTTCGCACTTGTGTTGGTGCAGGAAACCACTTTTGCACTTGTATTAGTGTGGAAAAACCACTTTTCGCACTTGTGTTAGTGTTGAAAAACCACTTTTCGCACTTGTGTTAGTGTTGAAAAACCACTTTTCGCACTTGTGTTAGTCTTGAAAAACCACTTTTCGCACTTGTGTTGGTGCAGGAAACCACTTTTGCACTTGTATTAATGTGGAAAAACCACTTTTCGCACTTGTGTTAGTGTTGAAAAACCACTTTTCGCACTTGTGTTAGTGTTGAAAAACCACTTTTCGCACTTGTGTTGGTGCAGGAAACCAATTTTGCACTTGTATTAGTGTGGAAAATACACTTTTTGCACTTGTGATAGTGTTGAAAAACCACTTTTCGCACTTGTGTTAGTGTTGAAAAACCACTTTTCGCACTTGTGTTAGTGTTGAAAAACCACTTTTCGCACTTGTGTTGGTGCAGGAAACCACTTTTGCACTTGTATTAGTGTGGAAAAACCACTTTTCGCACTTGTGTTAGTGTTGAAAAACCACTTTTCGCACTTGTGTTAGTGTTGAAAAACCACTTTTCGCACTTGTGTTAGTGTTGAAAAACCACTTTTCGCACTTGTGTTGGTGCAGGAAACCACTTTTGCACTTGTATTAATGTGGAAAAACCACTTTTCGCACTTGTGTTAGTGTTGAAAAACCACTTTTCGCACTTGTGTTAGTGTTGAAAAACCACTTTTCGCACTTGTGTTGGTGCAGGAAACCAATTTTGCACTTGTATTAGTGTGGAAAATACACTTTTTGCACTTGTGATAGTGTTGAAAAACCACTTTTCGCACTTGTGTTAGTGTTGAAAAACCACTTTTCGCACTTGTGTTAGTGTTGAAAAACCACTTTTCGCACTTGTGTTGGTGCAGGAAACCACTTTTGCACTTGTATTAGTGTGGAAAAAACACTTTTTGCACTTGTGATAGTGTTGAAAACCCAACTTTCGCACTTGTGTTAGTGTTGAAAAACCACTTTTCGCACTTGTGTTGGTGCAGGAAACCACTTTTGCACTTGTATTAGTGTGGAAAAACCACTTTTGCACTTGTATTAGTGTTGAAAAACCACATTTCGCACTTGTGTTCGTGTTGAAAAACCACTTTTCGCACTTGTGTTGGTGCAGGAAACCACTTTTGCACTTGTATTAGTGTGGAAAAACACTTTTTGCACTTGTGATAGTGTTGAAAAACCACTTTTCGCACTTATGTTAGTGTTGAAAAACCACTTTTCGCACTTGTGTTAGTGTTGAAAAACCACTTTTCGCACTTGTATTGGTGCAGGAAACCACTTTTGCACTTGTATTAGTGTGGAAAAAACACTTTTTGCACTTGTGATAGTGTTGAAAAACCACTTTTCGCACTTGTGTTAGTGTTGAAAAACCACTTTTCGCACTTGTGTTGGTGCAGGAAACCACTTTTGCACTTGTATTAGTATGGAAAAACCACTTTTGCACTTGTATTAGTGTTGAAAAACCACATTTCGCACTTGTGTTAGTGTTGAAAAACCACTTTTCGCACTTGTGTTGGTGCAGGAAACCACTTTTGCACTTGTATTAGTGTGGAAAAAACACTTTTTGCACTTGTGATAGTGTTGAAAAACCATTTTTCGCACTTATGTTAGTGTTGAAAAACCATTTTTCGCACTTGTCTTAGTGTTGAAAAACCACTTTTCACACTTGTGTTGGTGCAGGAAACCACTTTTGCACTTGAATTAGTGTGGAAAAAACACTTTTTGCACTTGTGATGGTGTTGAAAAACCACTTTTTGCACTTGTGTTAGTGTTGAAAAACCACTTTTCGCACTTGTGTTAGTGTTGAAAAACCACTTTTCGCACTTGTGTTGGTGCAGGAAACCACTTTTTGCACTTGTATTGGTGTGGAAAAAACACTTTTTGCACTTGTGATAGTGTTGAAAAACGACTTTTTGCACTTGTAATAGTGTTGAAAAACCACTTTTCGGCACTTGTGTTGGTGCAGGAAACCACTTTTGCACTTGTATTAGTGTGGAAAAACCACTTTTCGCACTTGTGTTAGTGTTGAAAAACCACTTTTCGCACTTGTGTTAGTGTTGAAAAACCACTTTTCGCACTTGTGTTAGTCTTGAAAAACCACTTTTCGCACTTGTGTTAGTGTTGAAAAACCACTTTTCGCACTTGTGTTGGTGCAGGAAACCACTTTTGCACTTGTATTAATGTGGAAAAACCACTTTTCGCACTTGTGTTAGTGTTGAAAAACCACTTTTCGCACTTGTGTTAGTGTTGAAAAACCACTTTTCGCACTTGTGTTGGTGCAGGAAACCACTTTTGCACTTGTATTAGTGTGGAAAATACACTTTTTGCACTTGTGATAGTGTTGAAAAACCACTTTTCGCACTTGTGTTAGTGTTGAAAAACCACTTTTCACACTTGTGTTAGTGTTGAAAAACCACTTTTCGCACTTGTGTTGGTGCAGGAAACCACTTTTGCACTTGTATTAGTGTGGAAAAAACACTTTTTGCACTTGTGATAGTGTTGAAAACCCAACTTTCGTACTTGTGTTAGTGTTGAAAAACCACTTTTCGCACTTGTGTTGGTGCAGGAAACCACTTTTGCACTTGTATTAGTGTGGAAAAACCACTTTTGCACTTGTATTAGTGTTGAAAAACCACATTTCGCACTTGTGTTCGTGTTGAAAAACCACTTTTCGCACTTGTGTTGGTGCAGGAAACCACTTTTGCACTTGTATTAGTGTGGAAAAACACTTTTTGCACTTGTGATAGTGTTGAAAAACCACTTTTCGCACTTATGTTAGTGTTGAAAAACCACTTTTCGCACTTGTGTTAGTGTTGAAAAACCACTTTTCGCACTTGTATTGGTGCAGGAAACCACTTTTGCACTTGTATTAGTGTGGAAAAAACACTTTTTGCACTTGTGATATTGTTGAAAAACCACTTTTTGCACTTGTGTTAGTGTTGAAAAACCACTTTTCGCACTTGTGTTAGTGTTGAAAAACCACTTTTCGCACTTGTGTTGGTGCAGGAAACCACTTTTGCACTTGTATTAGTGTGGAAAAACCACTTTTCGCACTTGTGTTAGTGTTGAAAAACCACTTTTTGCACTTGTGTTGGTGCAGGAAACCACTTTTGCACTTGTATTAGTGTGGAAAAACCACTTTTCGCACTTGTGTTAGTGTTGAAAAACCACTTTTCGCACTTGTGTTAGTGTTGAAAAACCACTTTTCGCACTTGTGTTAGTCTTGAAAAACCACTTTTCGCACTTGTGTTAGTGTTGAAAAACCACTTTTCGCACTTGTGTTGGTGCAGGAAACCACTTTTGCACTTGTATTAATGTGGAAAAACCACTTTTCGCACTTGTGTTAGTGTTGAAAAACCACTTTTCGCACTTGTGTTAGTGTTGAAAAACCACTTTTCGCACTTGTGTTGGTGCAGGAAACCACTTTTGCACTTGTATTAGTGTGGAAAATACACTTTTTGCACTTGTGATAGTGTTGAAAAACCACTTTTCGCACTTGTGTTAGTGTTGAAAAACCACTTTTCGCACTTGTGTTAGTGTTGAAAAACCACTTTTCGCACTTGTGTTGGTGCAGGAAACCACTTTTGCACTTGTATTAGTGTGGAAAAAACACTTTTTGCACTTGTGATAGTGTTGAAAAACCACTTTTCGCACTTGTGTTAGTGTTGAAAAACCACTTTTCGCACTTGTGTTGGTGCAGGAAAACACTTTTGCACTTGTATTAGTGTGGAAAAACCACTTTTGCACTTGCATTAGTGTTGAAAAACCACTTTTCGCACTTGTGTTAGTGTTGATAAACCACTTTTCGCACTTGTGTTGGTGCAGGAAACCACTTTTGCACTTGTATTAGTGTGGAAAAAACACTTTTTGCACTTGTGATAGTGTTGAAAAACCACTTTTCGCACTTGTGTTAGTGTTGAAAAACCACTTTTCGCACTTGTGTTAGTGTTGAAAAACCACTTTTCGCACTTGTGTTGGTGCAGGAAACCACTTTTGCACTTGTATTAGTGTGGAAAAAACACTTTTTGCACTTGTGATATTGTTGAAAAACCACTTTTTGCACTTGTGTTAGTGTTGAAAAACCACTTTTCGCACTTGTGTTAGTGTTGAAAAACCACTTTTCGCACTTGTGTTGGTGCAGGAAACCACTTTTGCACTTGTATTAGTGTGGAAAAACCACTTTTCGCACTTGTGTTAGTGTTGAAAAACCACTTTTTGCACTTGTGTTGGTGCAGGAAACCACTTTTGCACTTGTATTAGTGTGGAAAAACCACTTTTCGCACTTGTGTTAGTGTTGAAAAACCACTTTTCGCACTTGTGTTAGTGTTGAAAAACCACTTTTCGCACTTGTGTTAGTCTTGAAAAACCACTTTTCGCACTTGTGTTAGTGTTGAAAAACCACTTGTCGCACTTGTGTTGGTGCAGGAAACCACTTTTGCACTTGTATTAATGTGGAAAAACCACTTTTCGCACTTGTGTTAGTGTTGAAAAACCACTTTTCGCACTTGTGTTAGTGTTGAAAAACCACTTTTCGCACTTGTGTTGGTGCAGGAAACCACTTTTGCACTTGTATTAGTGTGGAAAATACACTTTTTGCACTTGTGATAGTGTTGAAAAACCACTTTTCGCACTTGTGTTAGTGTTGAAAAACCACTTTTCGCACTTGTGTTAGTGTTGAAAAACCACTTTTCGCACTTGTGTTGGTGCAGGAAACCACTTTTGCACTTGTATTAGTGAGGAAAAAACACTTTTTGCACTTGTGATAGTGTTGAAAACCCAACTTTCGCACTTGTGTTAGTGTTGAAAAACCACTTTTCGCACTTGTGTTGGTGCAGGAAACCACTTTTGCACTTGTATTAGTGTGGAAAAACCACTTTTGCACTTGTATTAGTGTTGAAAAACCACATTTCGCACTTGCGTTCGTGTTGAAAAACCACTTTTCGCACTTGTGTTGGTGCAGGAAACCACTTTTGCACTTGTATTAGTGTGGAAAAAACACTTTTTGCACTTGTGATAGTGTTGAAAAACCACTTTTCGCACTTATGTTAGTGTTGAAAAACCACTTTTCGCACTTGTGTAATGTGTTGAAAAACCACTTTTCGCACTTGTATTGGTGCAGGAAACCACTTTTGCACTTGTATTAGTGTGGAAAAAACACTTTTTGCACTTGTGATAGTGTTGAAAAACCACTTTTCGCACTTGTGTTAGTGTTGAAAAACCACTTTTCGCACTTGTGTTGGTGCAGGAAACCACTTTTGCACTTGTATTAGTGTGGAAAAACCACTTTTGCACTTGTATTAGTGTTGAAAAACCACATTTCGCACTTGTGTTAGTGTTGAAAAACCACTTTTCGCACTTGTGTTGGTGCAGGAAACCACTTTTGCACTTGTATTAGTGTGGAAAAAACACTTTTTGCCCTTGTGATAGTGTTGAAAAACCACTTTTCGCACTTATGTTAGTGTTGAAAAACCACTTTTCGCACTTGTGTTAGTGTTGAAAAACCACTTTTCACACTTGTGTTGGTGCAGGAAACCACTTTTGCACTTGAATTAGTGTGGAAAAAACACTTTTTGCACTTGTGATAGTGTTGAAAAACCACTTTTTTCACTTGTGTTAGTGTTGAAAAACCACTTTTCGCACTTGTGTTAGTGTTGAAAAACCACTTTTCGCACTTGTGTTAGTGTTGAAAAACCACTTTTCGCACTTGTGTTGGTGCAGGAAACCACTTTTTGCACTTGTATTGGTGTGGAAAAAACACTTTTAGCACTTGTGATAGTGTTGAAAAACCACTTTTTGCACTTGTGTTAGTGTTGAAAAACCACTTTTCGCACTTGTGTTGGTGCAGGAAACCACTTTTGCACTTGTATTAGTGTGGAAAAACCACTTTTCGCACTTGTGTTAGTGTTGAAAAACCACTTTTCGCACTTGTGTTAGTGTTGAAAAACCACTTTTCGCACTTGTGTTAGTCTTGAAAAACCACTTTTCGCACTTGTGTTAGTGTTGAAAAACCACTTTTCGCACTTGTGTTGGTGCAGGAAACCACTTTTGCACTTGTATTAATGTGGAAAAACCACTTTTCGCACTTGTGTTAGTGTTGAAAAACCACTTTTCGCACTTGTGTTAGTGTTGAAAAACCACTTTTCGCACTTGTGTTGGTGCAGGAAACCACTTTTGCACTTGTATTAGTGTGGAAAATACACTTTTTGCACTTGTGATAGTGTTGAAAAACCACTTTTCGCACTTGTGTTAGTGTTGAAAAACCACTTTTCGCACTTGTGTTAGTGTTGAAAAACCACTTTTCGCACTTGTGTTGGTGCAGGAAACCACTTTTGCACTTGTATTAGTGTGGAAAAAACACTTTTTGCACTTGTGATAGTGTTGAAAACCCAACTTTCGCACTTGTGTTAGTGTTGAAAAACCACTTTTCGCACTTGTGTTGGTGCAGGAAACCACTTTTGCACTTGTATTAGTGTGGAAAAACCACTTTTGCACTTGTATTAGTGTTGAAAAACCACATTTCGCACTTGTGTTCGTGTTGAAAAACCACTTTTCGCACTTGTGTTGGTGCAGGAAACCACTTTTGCACTTGTATTAGTGTGGAAAAACACTTTTTGCACTTGTGATAGTGTTGAAAAACCACTTTTCGCACTTATGTTAGTGTTGAAAAACCACTTTTCGCACTTGTGTTAGTGTTGAAAAACCACTTTTCGCACTTGTATTGGTGCAGGAAACCACTTTTGCACTTGTATTAGTGTGGAAAAAACACTTTTTGCACTTGTGATAGTGTTGAAAAACCACTTTTCGCACTTGTGTTAGTGTTGAAAAACCACTTTTCGCACTTGTGTTGGTGCAGGAAACCACTTTTGCACTTGTATTAGTATGGAAAAACCACTTTTTCACTTGTATTAGTGTTGAAAAACCACATTTCGCACTTGTGTTAGTGTTGAAAAACCACTTTTCGCACTTGTGTTGGTGCAGGAAACCACTTTTGCACTTGTATTAGTGTGGAAAAAACACTTTTTGCACTTGTGATAGTGTTGAAAAACCATTTTTCGCACTTATGTTAGTGTTGAAAAACCATTTTTCGCACTTGTCTTAGTGTTGAAAAACCACTTTTCACACTTGTGTTGGTGCAGGAAACCACTTTTGCACTTGAATTAGTGTGGAAAAAACACTTTTTGCACTTGTGATAGTGTTGAAAAACCACTTTTTGCACTTGTGTTAGTGTTGAAAAACCACTTTTCGCACTTGTGTTAGTGTTGAAAAACCACTTTTCGCACTTGTGTTGGTGCAGGAAACCACTTTTTGCACTTGTATTGGTGTGGAAAAAACACTTTTTGCACTTGTGATAGTGTTGAAAAACCACTTTTTGCACTTGTAATAGTGTTGAAAAACCACTTTTCGCACTTGTGTTAGTGTTGAAAAACCACTTTTCGCACTTGTGTTGGTGCAGGAAACCACTTTTGCACTTGTATTAGTGTGGAAAAACCACTTTCGCACTTGTGTTAGTGTTGAAAAACCACTTTTCGCACTTGTGTTAGTGTTGAAAAACCACTTTTTGCACTTGTGTTAGTGTTGAAAAACCACTTTTCGCACTTGTGTTGGTGCAGGAAACCACTTTTGCACTTGTATTAGTGTGGAAAAACCACTTTTCGCACTTGTGTTAGTGTTGAAAAACCACTTTTCGCACTTGTGTTAGTGTTGAAAAACCACTTTTCGCACTTGTGTTGGTGCAGGAAACCACTTTTGCACTTGTATTAGTGTGGAAAATACACTTTTTGCACTTGTGATAGTGTTGAAAAACCACTTTTCGCACTTGTGTTAGTGTTGAAAAAACCACTTTTCGCACTTGTGTTAGTGTTGAAAAACCACTTTTCGCACTTGTGTTAGTGTTGAAAAAACCACTTTTCGCACTTGTGTTGGTGCAGGAAAACACTTTTGCACTTGTATTAGTGTGGAAAAACCACTTTTGCACTTGCATTAGTGTTGAAAAACCACTTTTCGCACTTGTGTTAGTGTTGAAAAACCACTTTTCGCACTTGTGTTGGTGCAGGAAACCACTTTTGCACTTGTATTAGTGTGGAAAAAACACTTTTTGCACTTGTGATAGTGTTGAAAAACCACTTTTCGCACTTGTGTTAGTGTTGAAAAACCACTTTTCGCACTTGTGTTAGTGTTGAAAAACCACTTTTCGCACTTGTGTTGGTGCAGGAAACCACTTTTGCACTTGTATTAGTGTGGAAAAAACACTTTTTGCACTTGTGATATTGTTGAAAAACCACTTTTTGCACTTGTGTTAGTGTTGAAAAACCACTTTTCGCACTTGTGTTAGTGTTGAAAAACCACTTTTCGCACTTGTGTTGGTGCAGGAAACCACTTTTGCATTTGTATTAGTGTGGAAAAACCACTTTTCGCACTTGTGTTAGTGTTGAAAAACCACTTTTTGCACTTGTGTTGGTGCAGGAAACCACTTTTGCACTTGTATTAGTGTGGAAAAACCACTTTTCGCACTTGTGTTAGTGTTGAAAAACCACTTTTCGCACTTGTGTTAGTGTTGAAAAACCACTTTTCGCACTTGTGTTAGTCTTGAAAACCACTTTTCGCACTTGTGTTAGTGTTGAAAAACCACTTTTCGCAATTGTGTTGGTGCAGGAAACCACTTTTGCACTTGTATTAATGTGGAAAAACCACTTTTCGCACTTGTGTTAGTGTTGAAAAACCACTTTTCGCACTTGTGTTAGTGTTGAAAAACCACTTTTCGCACTTGTGTTGGTGCAGGAAACCACTTTTGCACTTGTATTAGTGTGGAAAATACACTTTTTGCACTTGTGATAGTGTTGAAAAACCACTTTTCGCACTTGTGTTAGTGTTGAAAAACCACTTTTCGCACTTGTGTTAGTGTTGAAAAACCACTTTTCGCACTTGTGTTGGTGCAGGAAACCACTTTTGCACTTGTATTAGTGAGGAAAAAACACTTTTTGCACTTGTGATAGTGTTGAAAACCCAACTTTCGCACTTGTGTTAGTATTGAAAAACCACTTTTCGCACTTGTGTTGGTGCAGGAAACCACTTTTGCACTTGTATTAGTGTGGAAAAACCACTTTTGCACTTGTATTAGTGTTGAAAAACCACATTTCGCACTTGCGTTCGTGTTGAAAAACCACTTTTCGCACTTGTGTTGGTGCAGGAAACCACTTTTGCACTTGTATTAGTGTGGAAAAAACACTTTTTGCACTTGTGATAGTGTTGAAAAACCACTTTTCGCACTTATGTTAGTGTTGAAAAACCACTTTTCGCACTTGTGTTAGTGTTGAAAAACCACTTTTCGCACTTGTATTGGTGCAGGAAACCACTTTTGCACTTGTATTAGTGTGGAAAAAACACTTTTTGCACTTGTGATAGTGTTGAAAAACCACTTTTCGCACTTGTGTTAGTGTTGAAAAACCACTTTTCGCACTTGTGTTGGTGCAGGAAACCACTTTTGCACTTGTATTAGTGTGGAAAAACCACTTTTGCACTTGTATTAGTGTTGAAAAACCACATTTCGCACTTGTGTTAGTGTTGAAAAACCACTTTTCGCACTTGTGTTGGTGCAGGAAACCACTTTTGCACTTGTATTAGTGTGGAAAAAACACTTTTTGCACTTGTGATAGTGTTGAAAAACCACTTTTCGCACTTATGTAGTGTTGAAAAACCACTTTTCGCACTTGTGTTAGTGTTGAAAAACCACTTTTCACACTTGTGTTGGTGCAGGAAACCACTTTTGCACTTGAATTAGTGTGGAAAAAACACTTTTTGCACTTGTGATAGTGTTGAAAAACCACTTTTTTCACTTGTGTTAGTGTTGAAAAACCACTTTTCGCACTTGTGTTAGTGTTGAAAAACCACTTTTCGCACTTGTGTTGGTGCAGGAAACCACTTTTGCACTTGTATTAATGTGGAAAAACCACTTTTTCGCACTTGTGTTAGTGTTGAAAAACCACTTTTCGCACTTGTGTTAGTGTTGAAAAACCACTTTTCGCACTTGTGTTGGTGCAGGAAACCACTTTTGCACTTGTATTAGTGTGGAAAATACACTTTTTGCACTTGTGATAGTGTTGAAAAACCACTTTCGCACTTGTGTTAGTGTTGAAAAACCACTTTTCGCACTTGTGTTAGTGTTGAAAAACCACTTTTCGCACTTGTGTTGGTGCAGGAAACCACTTTTGCACTTGTATTAGTGTGGAAAAACCACTTTTTGCACTTGTGTTAGTGTTGAAAAACCACTTTTCGCACTTGTGTTAGTGTTGAAAAACCACTTTTGCACTTGTGTTAGTGTTGAAAACCACTTTTCGCACTTGTGTTGGTGCAGGAAACCACTTTTGCACTTGTATTAGTGTGGAAAAACCACTTTTCGCACTTGTGTTAGTGTTGAAAAACCACTTTTCGCACTTGTGTTAGTGTTGAAAAACCACTTTTCGCACTTGTGTTGGTGCAGGAAACCACTTTTGCACTTGTATTAGTGTGGAAAATACACTTTTTGCACTTGTGATAGTGTTGAAAAACCACTTTTCGCACTTGTGTTAGTGTTGAAAAACCACTTTTCGCACTTGTGTTAGTGTTGAAAAACCACTTTTCGCACTTGTGTTAGTGTTGAAAAACCACTTTTCGCACTTGTGTTGGTGCAGGAAAACACTTTTGCACTTGTATTAGTGTGGAAAAACCACTTTTGCACTTGCATTAGTGTTGAAAAACTACTTTTCGCACTTGTGTTAGTGTTGAAAAACCACTTTTCGCACTTGTGTTGGTGCAGGAAACCACTTTTGCACTTGTATTAGTGTGGAAAAAACACTTTTTGCACTTGTGATAGTGTTGAAAAACCACTTTTCGCACTTGTGTTAGTGTTGAAAAACCACTTTTCGCACTTGTGTTAGTGTTGAAAAACCACTTTTCGCACTTGTGTTGGTGCAGGAAACCACTTTTGCACTTGTATTAGTGTGGAAAAAACACTTTTTGCACTTGTGATATTGTTGAAAAACCACTTTTTGCACTTGTGTTAGTGTTGAAAAACCACTTTCGCACTTGTGTTAGTGTTGAAAAACCACTTTTCGCACTTGTGTTGGTGCAGGAAACCACTTTTGCATTTGTATTAGTGTGGAAAAACCACTTTTCGCACTTGTGTTAGTGTTGAAAAACCACTTTTTGCACTTGTGTTGGTGCAGGAAACCACTTTTGCACTTGTATTAGTGTGGAAAAACCACTTTTCGCACTTGTGTTAGTGTTGAAAAACCACTTTTCGCACTTGTGTTAGTGTTGAAAAACCACTTTTTCGCACTTGTGTTAGTCTTGAAAAACCACTTTTCGCACTTGTGTTAGTGTTGAAAAACCACTTTTCGCACTTGTGTTGGTGCAGGAAACCACTTTTGCACTTGTATTAATGTGGAAAAACCACTTTTCGCACTTGTGTTAGTGTTGAAAAACCACTTTTCGCACTTGTGTTAGTGTTGAAAAACCACTTTTCGCACTTGTGTTGGTGCAGGAAACCACTTTTGCACTTGAATTAGTGTGGAAAAAACACTTTTTGCACTTGTGATAGTGTTGAAAAACCACTTTTTGCACTTGTGTTAGTGTTGAAAAACCACTTTTCGCACTTGTGTTAGTGTTGAAAAACCACTTTTCGCACTTGTGTTGGTGCAGGAAACCACTTTTTGCACTTGTATTGGTGTGGAAAAAACACTTTTTGCACTTGTGATAGCGTTGAAAAACCACTTTTTGCACTTGTGTTAGTGTTGAAAAACCACTTTTCGCACTTGTGTTGGTGCAGGAAACCACTTTTGCACTTGTATTAGTGTGGAAAAACCACTTTTCGCACTTGTGTTAGTGTTGAAAAATCATTTTTCGCACTTGTGTTAGTGTTGAAAAACTACTTTTCGCACTTGTGTTGGTGCAGGAAACCACTTTTGCTCTTGTATTAGTGTGGAAAAAACACTTTTCGCACTTGTGTTAGTGTTGAAAAACCACTTTTCGCACTTGTGTTGGTGCAGGAAACCACTTTTGCACTTGTATTAGTGTGGAAAAAACACTTTTCGCACTTGTGTTAGTGTTGAAAAACCACTTTTCGCACTTGTGTTAGTGTTGAAAAACCACTTTTCGCACTTGTGTTGGTGCAGGAAACCACTTTTGCATTTGTATTAGTGTGGAAAAAACACTTTTTGCACTTGTGATAGTGTTGAAAAACCACTTTTCGCACTGTGTTAGTGTTGAAAAACCAGTTTTCACACTTGTGTTAGTGTTGAAAACCCACTTTTCGCACTTGTGTTGGTGCAGGAAACCACTTTTGCACTTGTATTAGTGTGGAAAAAACACTTTTCGCACTTGTGTTATTGTTGAAAAACCACTTTTCGCACTTGTGTTGGTGCAGGAAACCACTTTTGCACTTGTATTAGTGTGGAAAAACCACTTTTCGCACTTGTGTTAGTGTTGAAAAACCACTTTTCGCACTTGTGTTGGTGCAGGAAACCACTTTTGCACTTGTATTAATGTGGAAAAACCACTTTTCGCACTTGTGTTAGTGTTGAAAAACCACTTTTCGCACTTGTGTTAGTGTTGAAAAACCACTTTTCGCACTTGTGTTGGTGCAGGAAACCACTTTTGCACTTGTATTAGTGTGGAAAATACACTTTTTGCACTTGTGATAGTGTTGAAAAACCACTTTTCGCACTTGTGTTAGTGTTGAAAAACCACTTTTCGCACTTGTGTTAGTGTTAAAAAACCACTTTTCGCACTTGTGTTGGTGCAGGAAACCACTTTTGCACTTGTATTAGTGTGGAAAAAACACTTTTTGCACTTGTGATAGTGTTGAAAACCCAACTTTCGCACTTGTGTTAGTGTTGAAAAACCACTTTTCGCACTTGTGTTGGTGCAGGAAACCACTTTTGCACTTGTATTAGTGTGGAAAAACCACTTTTGCACTTGTATTAGTGTTGAAAAACCACATTTCGCACTTGTGTTCGTGTTGAAAAACCACTTTTCGCACTTGTGTTGGTGCAGGAAACCACTTTTGCACTTGTATTAGTGTGGAAAAACACTTTTTGCACTTGTGATAGTGTTGAAAAACCACTTTTCGCACTTATGTTAGTGTTGAAAAACCACTTTTCGCACTTGTGTTAGTGTTGAAAAACCACTTTTCGCACTTGTATTGGTGCAGGGAACCACTTTTGCACTTGTATTAGTGTGGAAAAAACACTTTTTGCACTTGTGATAGTGTTGAAAAACCACTTTTCGCACTTGTGTTAGTGTTGAAATACCACTTTTCGCACTTGTGTTGGTGCAGGAAACCACTTTTGCACTTGTATTAGTATGGAAAAACCACTTTTGCACTTGTATTAGTGTTGAAAAACCACATTTCGCACTTGTGTTAGTGTTGAAAAACCACTTTTCGCACTTGTGTTGGTGCAGGAAACCACTTTTGCACTTGTATTAGTGTGGAAAAAACACTTTTTGCACTTGTGATAGTGTTGAAAAACCATTTTTCGCACTTACGTTAGTGTTGAAAAACCATTTTTCGCACTTGTCTTAGTGTTGAAAAACCACTTTTCACACTTGTGTTGGTGCAGGAAACCACTTTTGCACTTGAATTAGTGTGGAAAAAACACTTTTTGCACTTGTGATAGTGTTGAAAAACCACTTTTTGCACTTGTGTTAGTGTTGAAAAACCACTTTTCGCACTTGTGTTAGTGTTGAAAAACCACTTTTCGCACTTGTGTTGGTGCAGGAAACCACTTTTTGCACTTGTATTGGTGTGGAAAAAACACTTTTTGCACTTGTGATAGTGTTGAAAAACCACTTTTTGCACTTGTAATAGTGTTGAAAAACCACTTTTCGCACTTGTGTTAGTGTTGAAAAACCACTTTTCGCACTTGTGTTGGTGCAGGAAACCACTTTTGCACTTGTATTAGTGTGGAAAAACCACTTTTCGCACTTGTGTTAGTGTTGAAAAACCACTTTTCGCACTTGTGTTAGTGTTGAAAAACCACTTTTTGCACTTGTGTTAGTGTTGAAAAACCACTTTTCGCACTTGTGTTGGTGCAGGAAACCACTTTTGCACTTGTATTAGTGTGGAAAAACCACTTTTCGCACTTGTGTTAGTGTTGAAAAACCACTTTTCGCACTTGTGTTAGTGTTGAAAAACCACTTTTCGCACTTGTGTTGGTGCAGGAAACCACTTTTGCACTTGTATTAGTGTGGAAAATACACTTTTTGCACTTGTGATAGTGTTGAAAAACCACTTTTCGCACTTGTGTTAGTGTTGAAAAACCACTTTTCGCACTTGTGTTAGTGTTGAAAAACCACTTTTCGCACTTGTGTTGGTGCAGGAAACCACTTTTGCACTTGTATTAGTGTGGAAAAAACACTTTTTGCACTTGTGATAGTGTTGAAAAACCACTTTTCGCACTTGTGTTAGTGTTGAAAAACCACTTTTCGCACTTGTGTTGGTGCAGGAAAACACTTTTGCACTTGTATTAGTGTGGAAAAACCACTTTTGCACTTGCATTAGTGTTGAAAAACCACTTTTCGCACTTGTGTTAGTGTTGAAAAACCACTTTTCGCACTTGTGTTGGTGCAGGAAACCACTTTTGCACTTGTATTAGTGTGGAAAAAACACTTTTTGCACTTGTGATAGTGTTGAAAAACCACTTTTCGCACTTGTGTTAGTGTTGAAAAACCACTTTTCGCACTTGTGTTAGTGTTGAAAAACCACTTTTCGCACTTGTGTTGGTGCAGGAAACCACTTTTGCACTTGTATTAGTGTGGAAAAAACACTTTTTGCACTTGTGATATTGTTGAAAAACCACTTTTTGCACTTGTGTTAGTGTTGAAAAACCACTTTTCGCACTTGTGTTAGTGTTGAAAAACCACTTTTCGCACTTGTGTTGGTGCAGGAAACCACTTTTGCACTTGTATTAGTGTGGAAAAACCACTTTTCGCACTTGTGTTAGTGTTGAAAAACCACTTTTTGCACTTGTGTTGGTGCAGGAAACCACTTTTGCACTTGTATTAGTGTGGAAAAACCACTTTTCGCACTTGTGTTAGTGTTGAAAAACCACTTTTCGCACTTGTGTTAGTGTTGAAAAACCACTTTTCGCACTTGTGTTAGTCTTGAAAAACCACTTTTCGCACTTGTGTTAGTGTTGAAAAACCACTTTTCGCACTTGTGTTGGTGCAGGAAACCACTTTTGCACTTGTATTAATGTGGAAAAACCACTTTTCGCACTTGTGTTAGTGTTGAAAAACCACTTTTCGCACTTGTGTTAGTGTTGAAAAACCACTTTTCGCACTTGTGTTGGTGCAGGAAACCACTTTTGCACTTGTATTAGTGTGGAAAATACACTTTTTGCACTTGTGATAGTGTTGAAAAACCACTTTTCGCACTTGTGTTAGTGTTGAAAAACCACTTTTCGCACTTGTGTTAGTGTTGAAAAACCACTTTTCGCACTTGTGTTGGTGCAGGAAACCACTTTTGCACTTGTATTAGTGAGGAAAAAACACTTTTTGCACTTGTGATAGTGTTGAAAACCCAACTTTCGCACTTGTGTTAGTGTTGAAAAACCACTTTTCGCACTTGTGTTGGTGCAGGAAACCACTTTTGCACTTGTATTAGTGTGGAAAAACCACTTTTGCACTTGTATTAGTGTTGAAAAACCACATTTCGCACTTGCGTTCGTGTTGAAAAACCACTTTTCGCACTTGTGTTGGTGCAGGAAACCACTTTTGCACTTGTATTAGTGTGGAAAAAACACTTTTTGCACTTGTGATAGTGTTGAAAAACCACTTTTCGCACTTATGTTAGTGTTGAAAAACCACTTTTCGCACTTGTGTTAGTGTTGAAAAACCACTTTTCGCACTTGTGTTGGTGCAGGAAACCACTTTTTGCACTTGTATTGGTGTGGAAAAAACACTTTTTGCACTTGTGATAGTGTTGAAAAACCACTTTTTGCACTTGTTATAGTGTTGAAAAACCACTTTTCGCACTTGTGTTAGTGTTGAAAAACCACTTTTCGCACTTGTGTTGGTGCAGGAAACCACTTTTGCACTTGTATTAGTGTGGAAAAACCACTTTTCGCACTTGTGTTAGTGTTGAAAAACCACTTTTCGCACTTGTGTTAGTGTGGAAAAACCACTTTTTGCACTTGTGTTAGTGTTGAAAAACCACTTTTCGCACTTGTGTTGGTGCAGGAAACCACTTTTGCACTTGTATTAGTGTGGAAAAACCACTTTTCGCACTTGTGTTAGTGTTGAAAAACCACTTTTCGCACTTGTGTTAGTGTTGAAAAACCACTTTTCGCACTTGTGTTGGTGCAGGAAACCACTTTTGCACTTGTATTAGTGTGGAAAATACACTTTTTGCACTTGTGATAGTGTTGAAAAACCACTTTTCGCACTTGTGTTAGTGTTGAAAAACCACTTTTCGCACTTGTGTTAGTGTTGAAAAACCACTTTTCGCACTTGTGTTGGTGCAGGAAACCACTTTTGCACTTGTATTAGTGTGGAAAAAACACTTTTTGCACTTGTGATAGTGTTGAAAAACCACTTTTCGCACTTGTGTTAGTGTTGAAAAACCACTTTTCGCACTTGTGTTGGTGCAGGAAAACACTTTTGCACTTGTATTAGTGTGGAAAAACCACTTTTGCACTTGCATTAGTGTTGAAAAACCACTTTTCGCACTTGTGTTAGTGTTGAAAAACCACTTTTCGCACTTGTGTTGGTGCAGGAAACCACTTTTGCACTTGTATTAGTGTGGAAAAAACACTTTTTGCACTTGTGATAGTGTTGAAAAACCACTTTTCGCACTTGTGTTAGTGTTGAAAAACCACTTT
Source organism: Myxine glutinosa (assembly GCF_964187855.1). Lineage (NCBI taxonomy): Eukaryota > Metazoa > Chordata > Myxini > Myxiniformes > Myxinidae > Myxine > Myxine glutinosa. The sequence goes on from NW_027619036.1 coordinate 20,164, forward strand.
TCGCACTTGTGTTAGTGTTGAAAAACCACTTTTCGCACTTGTGTTGGTGCAGGAAACCACTTTTGCACTTGTATTAGTGTGGAAAAAACACTTTTTGCACTTGTGATATTGTTGAAAAACCACTTTTTGCACTTGTGTTAGTGTTGAAAAACCACTTTTCGCACTTGTGTTAGTGTTGAAAAACCACTTTTCGCACTTGTGTTGGTGCAGGAAACCACTTTTGCACTTGTATTAGTGTGGAAAAACCACTTTTCGCACTTGTGTTAGTGTTGAAAAACCACTTTTTGCACTTGTGTTGGTGCAGGAAACCACTTTTGCACTTGTATTAGTGTGGAAAAACCACTTTTCGCACTTGTGTTAGTGTTGAAAAACCACTTTTCGCACTTGTGTTAGTGTTGAAAAACCACTTTTCGCACTTGTGTTAGTCTTGAAAAACCACTTTTCGCACTTGTGTTAGTGTTGAAAAACCACTTTTCGCACTTGTGTTAGTGTTGAAAAACCACTTTTCGCACTTGTGTTGGTGCAGGAAACCACTTTTGCACTTGTATTAATGTGGAAAAACCACTTTTCGCACTTGTGTTAGTGTTGAAAAACCACTTTTCGCACTTGTGTTAGTGTTGAAAACCCACTTTTCGCACTTGTGTTGGTGCAGGAAACCACTTTTGCACTTGTATTAGTGTGGAAAAAACACTTTTCGCACTTGTGTTATTGTTGAAAAACCACTTTTCGCACTTGTGTTGGTGCAGGAAACCACTTTTGCACTTGTATTAGTGTGGAAAAACCACTTTTCGCACTTGTGTTAGTGTTGAAAAACCACTTTTCGCACTTGTGTTAGTGTTGAAAAACCACTTTTCACACTTGTGTTAGTGTTGAAAAACCACTTTTCGCACTTGTGTTGGTGCAGGAAACCACTTTTGCACTTGTATTAGTGTGGAAAAAACACTTTTTGCACTTGTGATAGTGTTGAAAAACCACTTTTTGTACTTATGTTAGTGTTGAAAGACCACTTTTCGCACTTGTGTTGGTGCAGGAAACCACTTTTGCACTTGTATTAGTGTGGACAAACCACTTTTCGCACTTGTGTTAGTGTTGAAAAACCACTTTTGGCACTTGTGTTAGTGTTGAAAAACCACTTTTCGCACTTGTGTTGGTGCAGGAAACCACTTTTGCACTTGTATTAGTGTGGAAAATACACTTTTTGCACTTGTGATAGTGTTGAAAAACCACTTTTCGCACTTGTGTTAGTGTTGAAAAACCACTTTTCGCACTTGTGTTAGTGTTGAAAAACCACTTTTCGCACTTGTGTTGGTCAGGAAACCACTTTTGCCCTTGTATTAGTGTGGAAAAAACACTTTTTGCACTTGTGATAGTGTTGAAAAACCACTTTTCGCACTTGTGTTAGTGTTGAAAAACCACTTTTCGCACTTGTGTTGGTGCAGGAAACCATTTTTGCACTTGTATTAGTGTGGAAAAAACACTTTTTGCACTTGTGATAGTGTTGAAAAACCACTTTTCGCACTTGTGTTAGTGTTGAAAAACCACTTTTCGCACTTGTGTTAGTGTTGAAAAACCACTTTTCGCACTTGTGTTGGTGCAGGAAACCACTTTTGCACTTGTATTAGTGTGGAAAAAACATTTTTTGCACTTGTGATAGTGTTGAAAAACCACTTTTTGCACTTGTATTAGTGTTGGAAAACCACTTTTCGCACTTGTGTTAGTGTTGAAAAACCACTTTTCGCACTTGTGTTGGTGCAGGAAACCACTTTTGCACTTGTATTAGTGTGGAAAAAACACTTTTTGCACTTGTGATAGTGTTGAAAAACCACTTTTCGCACTTGTGTTAGTGTTGAAAAACCACTTTTCGCACTTGTGTTGGTGCAGGAAACCATTTTTGCACTTGTATTAGTGTGGAAAAAACACTTTTTGCACTTGTGATAGTGTTGAAAAACCACTTTTCGCACTTGTGTTAGTGTTGAAAAACCACTTTTCGCACTTGTGTTAGTGTTGAAAAACCACTTTTCGCACTTGTGTTGGTGCAGGAAACCACTTTTGCACTTGTATTAGTGTGGAAAAAACACTTTTTGCACTTGTGATAGTGTTGAAAAACCACTTTTTGCACTTGTATTAGTGTTGGAAAACCACTTTTTGCACTTGTGTTAGTGTTGAAAAACCACTTTTCGCACTTGTGTTAGTGTTGAAAAACCACTTTTCGCACTTGTGTTAGTGTTGAAAAACCACTTTTCCCACTTGTGTTGGTGCAGGAAACCACTTTTGCACTTGTATTAGTGTGGAAAAACCACTTTTCGCACTTGTGTTAGTGTTGAAAAATCACTTTTCGCACTTGTGTTAGTGTTGAAAAACCACTTTTCGCACTTGTGTTGGTGCAGGAAACCACTTTTGCACTTGTATTAGTGTGGAAAAACCACTTTTTGCACTTGTGATAGTGTTGAAAAACCACTTTTCGCACTTGTGTTAGTGTTGAAAAACCAATTTTCGCACTTGTGTTGGTGCAGGAAACCACTTTTGCACTTGTATTAGTGTGGAAAAACCACTTTTGCACTTGTATTAGTGTTGAAAAACCACTTTTCGCACTTGTGTTAGTGTTGAAAAACCACTTTTCGCACTTGTGTTGGTGCAGGAAACCACTTTTGCACTTGTATTAGTGTGGAAAAAACACTTTTTGCACTTGTGATAGTGTTGAAAAACCACTTTTCGCACTTGTGTTAGTGTTGAAAAACCACTTTTCGCACTTGTGTTAGTGTTGAAAAACCACTTTTCGCACTTGTGTTGGTGCAGGAAACCACTTTTGCACTTGTATTAGTGTGGAAAAAACACTTTTTGCACTTGTGATAGTGTTGAAAAACCACTTTTTGCACTTGTGTTAGTGTTGAAAAACCACTTTTCGCACTTGTGTTAATGTTGAAAAACCACTTTTCGCACTTGTGTTGGTGCAGGAAACCACTTTTGCACTTGTATAGTGTGGAAAATACACTTTTTGCACTTGTGATAGTGTTGAAAAACCACTTTTCGCACTTGTGTTAGTGTTGAAAAACCACTTTTCGCACTTGTGTTAGTGTTGAAAAACCACTTTTCGCACTTGTGTTGGTCAGGAAACCACTTTTGCCCTTGTATTAGTGTGGAAAAAACACTTTTTGCACTTGTGATAGTGTTGAAAAACCACTTTTCGCACTTGTGTTAGTGTTGAAAAACCACTTTTCGCACTTGTGTTGGTGCAGGAAACCACTTTTGCACTTGTATTAGTGTGGAAAAAACACTTTTTGCACTTGTGATAGTGTTGAAAAACCACTTTTTGTACTTATGTTAGTGTTGAAAGACCACTTTTCGCACTTGTGTTGGTGCAGGAAACCACTTTTGCACTTGTATTAGTGTGGACAAACCACTTTTCGCACTTGTGTTAGTGTTGAAAAACCACTTTTGGCACTTGTGTTAGTGTTGAAAAACCACTTTTCGCACTTGTGTTGGTGCAGGAAACCACTTTTGCACTTGTATTAGTGTGGAAAATACACTTTTTGCACTTGTGATAGTGTTGAAAAACCACTTTTCGCACTTGTGTTAGTGTTGAAAAACCACTTTTCGCACTTGTGTTAGTGTTGAAAAACCACTTTTCGCACTTGTGTTGGTCAGGAAACCACTTTTGCCCTTGTATTAGTGTGGAAAAAACACTTTTTGCACTTGTGATAGTGTTGAAAAACCACTTTTCGCACTTGTGTTAGTGTTGAAAAACCACTTTTCGCACTTGTGTTGGTGCAGGAAACCATTTTTGCACTTGTATTAGTGTGGAAAAAACACTTTTTGCACTTGTGATAGTGTTGAAAAACCACTTTTCGCACTTGTGTTAGTGTTGAAAAACCACTTTTCGCACTTGTGTTAGTGTTGAAAAACCACTTTTCGCACTTGTGTTGGTGCAGGAAACCACTTTTGCACTTGTATTAGTGTGGAAAAAACATTTTTTGCACTTGTGATAGTGTTGAAAAACCACTTTTTGCACTTGTATTAGTGTTGGAAAACCACTTTTCGCACTTGTGTTAGTGTTGAAAAACCACTTTTCGCACTTGTGTTGGTGCAGGAAACCACTTTTGCACTTGTATTAGTGTGGAAAAAACACTTTTTGCACTTGTGATAGTGTTGAAAAACCACTTTTCGCACTTGTGTTAGTGTTGAAAAACCACTTTTCGCACTTGTGTTGGTGCAGGAAACCATTTTTGCACTTGTATTAGTGTGGAAAAAACACTTTTTGCACTTGTGATAGTGTTGAAAAACCACTTTTCGCACTTGTGTTAGTGTTGAAAAACCACTTTTCGCACTTGTGTTAGTGTTGAAAAACCACTTTTCGCACTTGTGTTGGTGCAGGAAACCACTTTTGCACTTGTATTAGTGTGGAAAAAACACTTTTTGCACTTGTGATAGTGTTGAAAAACCACTTTTTGCACTTGTATTAGTGTTGGAAAACCACTTTTCGCACTTGTGTTAGTGTTGAAAAACCACTTTTCGCACTTGTGTTAGTGTTGAAAAACCACTTTTCGCACTTGTGTTAGTGTTGAAAAACCACTTTTCCCACTTGTGTTGGTGCAGCAAACCACTTTTGCACTTGTATTAGTGTGGAAAAACCACTTTTCGCACTTGTGTTAGTGTTGAAAAACCACTTTTCGCACTTGTGTTAGTGTTGAAAAACCACTTTTCGCACTTGTGTTGGTGCAGGAAACCACTTTTGCACTTGTATTAGTGTGGAAAAACCACTTTTTGCACTTGTGATAGTGTTGAAAAACCACTTTTCGCACTTGTGTTAGCGTTGAAAAACCAATTTTCGCACTTGTGTTGGTGCAGGAAACCACTTTTGCACTTGTATTAGTGTGGAAAAACCACTTTTGCACTTGTATTAGTGTTGAAAAACCACTTTTCGCACTTGTGTTAGTGTTGAAAAACCACTTTTCGCACTTGTGTTGGTGCAGGAAACCACTTTTGCACTTGTATTAGTGTGGAAAAAACACTTTTTGCACTTGTGATAGTGTTGAAAAACCACTTTTTTCACTTGTGTTAGTGTTGAAAAACCACTTTTCGCACTTGTGTTAGTGTTGAAAAACCACTTTTCGCACTTGTGTTGGTGCAGGAAACCACTTTTGCACTTGTATTAATGTGGAAAAACCACTTTTCGCACTTGTGTTAGTGTTGAAAAACCACTTTTCGCACTTGTGTTAGTGTTGAAAAACCACTTTTCGCACTTGTGTTGGTGCAGGAAACCACTTTTGCACTTGTATTAGTGTGGAAAATACACTTTTTGCACTTGTGATAGTGTTGAAAAACCACTTTTCGCACTTGTGTTAGTGTTGAAAAACCACTTTTCGCACTTGTGTTAGTGTTGAAAAACCACTTTTCGCACTTGTGTTGGTGCAGGAAACCACTTTTGCACTTGTATTAGTGTGGAAAAACCACTTTTTGCACTTGTGTTAGTGTTGAAAAACCACTTTTCGCACTTGTGTTAGTGTTGAAAAACCACTTTTTGCACTTGTGTTAGTGTTGAAAAACCACTTTTCGCACTTGTGTTGGTGCAGGAAACCACTTTTGCACTTGTATTAGTGTGGAAAAACCACTTTTCGCACTTGTGTTAGTGTTGAAAAACCACTTTTCGCACTTGTGTTAGTGTTGAAAAACCACTTTTCGCACTTGTGTTGGTGCAGGAAACCACTTTTGCACTTGTATTAGTGTGGAAAATACACTTTTTGCACTTGTGATAGTGTTGAAAAACCACTTTTCGCACTTGTGTTAGTGTTGAAAAACCACTTTTCGCACTTGTGTTAGTGTTGAAAAACCACTTTTCGCACTTGTGTTAGTGTTGAAAAACCACTTTTCGCACTTGTGTTGGTGCAGGAAAACACTTTTGCACTTGTATTAGTGTGGAAAAACCACTTTTGCACTTGCATTAGTGTTGAAAAACCACTTTTCGCACTTGTGTTAGTGTTGAAAAACCACTTTTCGCACTTGTGTTGGTGCAGGAAACCACTTTTGCACTTGTATTAGTGTGGAAAAAACACTTTTTGCACTTTTGATAGTGTTGAAAAACCACTTTTCGCACTTGTGTTAGTGTTGAAAAACCACTTTTCGCACTTGTGTTAGTGTTGAAAAACCACTTTTCGCACTTGTGTTGGTGCAGGAAACCACTTTTGCACTTGTATTAGTGTGGAAAAAACACTTTTTGCACTTGTGATATTGTTGAAAAACCACTTTTTGCACTTGTGTTAGTGTTGAAAAACCACTTTTCGCACTTGTGTTAGTGTTGAAAAACCACTTTTCGCACTTGTGTTGGTGCAGGAAACCACTTTTGCATTTGTATTAGTGTTGAAAAACCACTTTTCGCACTTGTGTTAGTGTTGAAAAACCACTTTTCGCACTTGTGTTGGTGCAGGAAACCACTTTTGCACTTGTATTAGTATGGAAAAACCACTTTTGCACTTGTATTAGTGTTGAAAAACCACATTTCGCACTTGTGTTAGTGTTGAAAAACTACTTTTCGCACTTGTGTTGGTACAGGAAACCACTTTTGCACTTTTATTAGTGTGGAAAAAACACTTTTTGCACTTGTGATAGTGTTGAAAAACCATTTTTCGCACTTATGTTAGTGTTGAAAAACCATTTTTCGCACTTGTCTTAGTGTTGAAAAACCACTTTTCACACTTGTGTTGGTGCAGGAAACCACTTTTGCACTTGAATTAGTGTGGAAAAAACACTTTTTGCACTTGTGATAGTGTTGAAAAACCACTTTTTGCACTTGTGTTAGTGTTGAAAAACCACTTTTCGCACTTGTGTTAGTGTTGAAAAACCACTTTTCGCACTTGTGTTGGTGCAGGAAACCACTTTTTGCACTTGTATTGGTGTGGAAAAAACACTTTTTGCACTTGTGATAGCGTTGAAAAACCACTTGTTGCACTTGTGTTAGTGTTGAAAAACCACTTTTCGCACTTGTGTTGGTGCAGGAAACCACTTTTGCACTTGTATTAGTGTGGAAAAACCACTTTTCGCACTTGTGTTAGTGTTGAAAAATCATTTTTCGCACTTGTGTTAGTGTTGAAAAACTACTTTTCGCACTTGTGTTGGTGCAGGAAACCACTTTTGCTCTTGTATTAGTGTGGAAAAAACACTTTTCGCACTTGTGTTAGTGTTGAAAAACCACTTTTCGCACTTGTGTTGGTGCAGGAAACCACTTTTGCACTTGTATTAGTGTGGAAAAAACACTTTTCGCACTTGTGTTAGTGTTGAAAAACCACTTTTCGCACTTGTGTTAGTGTTGAAAAACCACTTTTCGCACTTGTGTTGGTGCAGGAAACCACTTTTGCATTTGTATTAGTGTGGAAAAAACACTTTTTGCACTTGTGATAGTGTTGAAAAACCACTTTTCGCACTGTGTTAGTGTTGAAAAACCACTTTTCACACTTGTGTTAGTGTTGAAAACCCACTTTTCGCACTTGTGTTGGTGCAGGAAACCACTTTTGCACTTGTATTAGTGTGGAAAAAACACTTTTCGCACTTGTGTTATTGTTGAAAAACCACTTTTCGCACTTGTGTTGGTGCAGGAAACCACTTTTGCACTTGTATTAGTGTGGAAAAACCACTTTTCGCACTTGTGTTAGTGTTGAAAAACCACTTTTCGCACTTGTGTTGGTGCAGGAAACCACTTTTGCACTTGTATTAATGTGGAAAAACCACTTTTCGCACTTGTGTTAGTGTTGAAAAACCACTTTTCGCACTTGTGTTAGTGTTGAAAAACCACTTTTCGCACTTGTGTTGGTGCAGGAAACCACTTTTGCACTTGTATTAGTGTGGAAAATACACTTTTTGCACTTGTGATAGTGTTGAAAAACCACTTTTCGCACTTGTGTTAGTGTTGAAAAACCACTTTTCGCACTTGTGTTAGTGTTAAAAAACCACTTTTCGCACTTGTGTTGGTGCAGGAAACCACTTTTGCACTTGTATTAGTGTGGAAAAAACACTTTTTGCACTTGTGATAGTGTTGAAAACCCAACTTTCGCACTTGTGTTAGTGTTGAAAAACCACTTTTCGCACTTGTGTTGGTGCAGGAAACCACTTTTGCACTTGTATTAGTGTGGAAAAACCACTTTTGCACTTGTATTAGTGTTGAAAAACCACATTTCGCACTTGTGTTCGTGTTGAAAAACCACTTTTCGCACTTGTGTTGGTGCAGGAAACCACTTTTGCACTTGTATTAGTGTGGAAAAACACTTTTTGCACTTGTGATAGTGTTGAAAAACCACTTTTCGCACTTATGTTAGTGTTGAAAAACCACTTTTCGCACTTGTGTTAGTGTTGAAAAACCACTTTTCGCACTTGTATTGGTGCAGGGAACCACTTTTGCACTTGTATTAGTGTGGAAAAAACACTTTTTGCACTTGTGATAGTGTTGAAAAACCACTTTTCGCACTTGTGTTAGTGTTGAAATACCACTTTTCGCACTTGTGTTGGTGCAGGAAACCACTTTTGCACTTGTATTAGTATGGAAAAACCACTTTTGCACTTGTATTAGTGTTGAAAAACCACATTTCGCACTTGTGTTAGTGTTGAAAAACCACTTTTCGCACTTGTGTTGGTGCAGGAAACCACTTTTGCACTTGTATTAGTGTGGAAAAAACACTTTTTGCACTTGTGATAGTGTTGAAAAACCATTTTTCGCACTTACGTTAGTGTTGAAAAACCATTTTTCGCACTTGTCTTAGTGTTGAAAAACCACTTTTCACACTTGTGTTGGTGCAGGAAACCACTTTTGCACTTGAATTAGTGTGGAAAAAACACTTTTTGCACTTGTGATAGTGTTGAAAAAACCACTTTTTGCACTTGTATTAGTGTTGGAAAACCACTTTTCGCACTTGTGTTAGTGTTGAAAAACCACTTTTCGCACTTGTGTTAGTGTTGAAAAACCACTTTTCGCACTTGTGTTAGTGTTGAAAAACCACTTTTCCCACTTGTGTTGGTGCAGGAAACCACTTTTGCACTTGTATTAGTGTGGAAAAACCACTTTTCGCACTTGTGTTAGTGTTGAAAAATCACTTTTCGCACTTGTGTTAGTGTTGAAAAACCACTTTTCGCACTTGTGTTGGTGCAGGAAACCACTTTTGCACTTGTATTAGTGTGGAAAAAACACTTTTCGCACTTGTGTTAGTGTTGAAAAACCACTTTTCGCACTTGTGTTAGTGTTGAAAAACCACTTTTCGCACTTGTGTTGGTGCAGGAAACCACTTTTGCATTTGTATTAGTGTGGAAAAAACACTTTTTGCACTTGTGATAGTGTTGAAAAACCACTTTTCGCACTGTGTTAGTGCTGAAAAACCACTTTTCACACTTGTGTTAGTGTTGAAAACCCACTTTTCGCACTTGTGTTGGTGCAGGAAACCACTTTTGCACTTGTATTAGTGTGGAAAAAACACTTTTCGCACTTGTGTTATTGTTGAAAAACCACTTTTCGCACTTGTGTTGGTGCAGGAAACCACTTTTGCACTTGTATTAGTGTGGAAAAACCACTTTTCGCACTTGTGTTAGTGTTGAAAAACCACTTTTCGCACTTGTGTTGGTGCAGGAAACCACTTTTGCACTTGTATTAATGTGGAAAAACCACTTTTCGCACTTGTGTTAGTGTTGAAAAACCACTTTTCGCACTTGTGTTAGTGTTGAAAAACCACTTTTCGCACTTGTGTTGGTGCAGGAAACCACTTTTGCACTTGTATTAGTGTGGAAAATACACTTTTTGCACTTGTGATAGTGTTGAAAAACCACTTTTCGCACTTGTGTTAGTGTTGAAAAACCACTTTTCGCACTTGTGTTAGTGTTAAAAAACCACTTTTCGCACTTGTGTTGGTGCAGGAAACCACTTTTGCACTTGTATTAGTGTGGAAAAAACACTTTTTGCACTTGTGATAGTGTTGAAAACCCAACTTTCGCACTTGTGTTAGTGTTGAAAAACCACTTTTCGCACTTGTGTTGGTGCAGGAAACCACTTTTGCACTTGTATTAGTGTGGAAAAACCACTTTTGCACTTGTATTAGTGTTGAAAAACCACATTTCGCACTTGTGTTCGTGTTGAAAAACCACTTTTCGCACTTGTGTTGGTGCAGGAAACCACTTTTGCACTTGTATTAGTGTGGAAAAACACTTTTTGCACTTGTGATAGTGTTGAAAAACCACTTTTCGCACTTATGTTAGTGTTGAAAAACCACTTTTCGCACTTGTGTTAGTGTTGAAAAACCACTTTTCGCACTTGTATTGGTGCAGGGAACCACTTTTGCACTTGTATTAGTGTGGAAAAAACACTTTTTGCACTTGTGATAGTGTTGAAAAACCACTTTTCGCACTTGTGTTAGTGTTGAAATACCACTTTTCGCACTTGTGTTGGTGCAGGAAACCACTTTTGCACTTGTATTAGTATGGAAAAACCACTTTTGCACTTGTATTAGTGTTGAAAAACCACATTTCGCACTTGTGTTAGTGTTGAAAAACCACTTTTCGCACTTGTGTTGGTGCAGGAAACCACTTTTGCACTTGTATTAGTGTGGAAAAAACACTTTTTGCACTTGTGATAGTGTTGAAAAACCATTTTTCGCACTTATGTTAGTGTTGAAAAACCATTTTTCGCACTTGTCTTAGTGTTGAAAAACCACTTTTCACACTTGTGTTGGTGCAGGAAACCACTTTTGCACTTGAATTAGTGTGGAAAAAACACTTTTTGCACTTGTGATAGTGTTGAAAAACCACTTTTTGCACTTGTGTTAGTGTTGAAAAACCACTTTTCGCACTTGTGTTAGTGTTGAAAAACCACTTTTCGCACTTGTGTTGGTGCAGGAAACCACTTTTTGCACTTGTATTGGTGTGGAAAAAACACTTTTTGCACTTGTGATAGTGTTGAAAAACCACTTTTTGCACTTGTAATAGTGTTGAAAAACCACTTTTCGCACTTGTGTTAGTGTTGAAAAACCACTTTTCGCACTTGTGTTGGTGCAGGAAACCACTTTTGCACTTGTATTAGTGTGGAAAAACCACTTTTCGCACTTGTGTTAGTGTTGAAAAACCACTTTTCGCACTTGTGTTAGTGTTGAAAAACCACTTTTTGCACTTGTGTTAGTGTTGAAAAACCACTTTTCGCACTTGTGTTGGTGCAGGAAACCACTTTTGCACTTGTATTAGTGTGGAAAAACCACTTTTCGCACTTGTGTTAGTGTTGAAAAACCACTTTTCGCACTTGTGTTAGTGTTGAAAAACCACTTTTCGCACTTGTGTTGGTGCAGGAAACCACTTTTGCACTTGTATTAGTGTGGAAAATACACTTTTTGCACTTGTGATAGTGTTGAAAAACCACTTTTCGCACTTGTGTTAGTGTTGAAAAACCACTTTTCGCACTTGTGTTAGTGTTGAAAAACCACTTTTCGCACTTGTGTTGGTGCAGGAAACCACTTTTGCACTTGTATTAGTGTGGAAAAAACACTTTTTGCACTTGTGATAGTGTTGAAAAACCACTTTTCGCACTTGTGTTAGTGTTGAAAAACCACTTTTCGCACTTGTGTTGGTGCAGGAAAACACTTTTGCACTTGTATTAGTGTGGAAAAACCACTTTTGCACTTGCATTAGTGTTGAAAAACCACTTTTCGCACTTGTGTTAGTGTTGAAAAACCACTTTTCGCACTTGTGTTGGTGCAGGAAACCACTTTTGCACTTGTATTAGTGTGGAAAAAACACTTTTTGCACTTGTGATAGTGTTGAAAAACCACTTTTCGCACTTGTGTTAGTGTTGAAAAACCACTTTTCGCACTTGTGTTAGTGTTGAAAAACCACTTTTCGCACTTGTGTTGGTGCAGGAAACCACTTTTGCACTTGTATTATTGTGGAAAAAACACTTTTTGCACTTGTGATATTGTTGAAAAACCACTTTTTGCACTTGTGTTAGTGTTGAAAAACCACTTTTCGCACTTGTGTTAGTGTTGAAAAACCACTTTTCGCACTTGTGTTGGTGCAGGAAACCACTTTTGCACTTGTATTAGTGTGGAAAAACCACTTTTCGCACTTGTGTTAGTGTTGAAAAACCACTTTTTGCACTTGTGTTGGTGCAGGAAACCACTTTTGCACTTGTATTAGTGTGGAAAAACCACTTTTCGCACTTGTGTTAGTGTTGAAAAACCACTTTTCGCACTTGTGTTAGTGTTGAAAAACCACTTTTCGCACTTGTGTTAGTCTTGAAAAACCACTTTTCGCACTTGTGTTAGTGTTGAAAAACCACTTTTCGCACTTGTGTTGGTGCAGGAAACCACTTTTGCACTTGTATTAATGTGGAAAAACCACTTTTCGCACTTGTGTTAGTGTTGAAAAACCACTTTTCGCACTTGTGTTAGTGTTGAAAAACCACTTTTCGCACTTGTGTTGGTGCAGGAAACCACTTTTGCACTTGTATTAGTGTGGAAAATACACTTTTTGCACTTGTGATAGTGTTGAAAAACCACTTTTCGCACTTGTGTTAGTGTTGAAAAACCACTTTTCGCACTTGTGTTAGTGTTGAAAAACCACTTTTCGCACTTGTGTTGGTGCAGGAAACCACTTTTGCACTTGTATTAGTGAGGAAAAAACACTTTTTGCACTTGTGATAGTGTTGAAAACCCAACTTTCGCACTTGTGTTAGTGTTGAAAAACACTTTTCGCACTTGTGTTGGTGCAGGAAACCACTTTTGCACTTGTATTAGTGTGGAAAAACCACTTTTGCACTTGTATTAGTGATGAAAAACCACATTTCGCACTTGCGTTCGTGTTGAAAAACCACTTTTCGCACTTGTGTTGGTGCAGGAAACCACTTTTGCACTTGTATTAGTGTGGAAAAAACACTTTTTGCACTTGTGATAGTGTTGAAAAACCACTTTTCGCACTTATGTTAGTGTTGAAAAACCACTTTTCGCACTTGTGTTAGTGTTGAAAAACCACTTTTCGCACTTGTGTTGGTGCAGGAAACCACTTTTTGCACTTGTATTGGTGTGGAAAAAACTCTTTTTGCACTTGTGATAGTGTTGAAAAACCACTTTTTGCACTTGTTATAGTGTTGAAAAACCACTTTTCGCACTTGTGTTAGTGTTGAAAAACCACTTTTCGCACTTGTGTTGGTGCAGGAAACCACTTTTGCACTTGTATTAGTGTGGAAAAACCACTTTTCGCACTTGTGTTAGTGTTGAAAAACCACTTTTCGCACTTGTGTTAGTGTTGAAAAACCACTTTTTGCACTTGTGTTAGTGTTGAAAAACCACTTTTCGCACTTGTGTTGGTGCAGGAAACCACTTTTGCACTTGTATTAGTGTGGAAAAACCACTTTTCGCACTTGTGTTAGTGTTGAAAAACCACTTTTCGCACTTGTGTTAGTGTTGAAAAACCACTTTTCGCACTTGTGTTGGTGCAGGAAACCACTTTTGCACTTGTATTAGTGTGGAAAATACACTTTTTGCACTTGTGATAGTGTTGAAAAACCACTTTTCGCACTTGTGTTAGTGTTGAAAAACCACTTTTCGCACTTGTGTTAGTGTTGAAAAACCACTTTTCGCACTTGTGTTGGTGCAGGAAACCACTTTTGCACTTGTATTAGTGTGGAAAAAACACTTTTTGCACTTGTGATAGTGTTGAAAAACCACTTTTCGCACTTGTGTTAGTGTTGAAAAACCACTTTTCGCACTTGTGTTGGTGCAGGAAAACACTTTTGCACTTGTATTAGTGTGGAAAAACCACTTTTGCACTTGCATTAGTGTTGAAAAACCACTTTTCGCACTTGTGTTAGTGTTGAAAAACCACTTTTCGCACTTGTGTTGGTGCAGGAAACCACTTTTGCACTTGTATTAGTGTGGAAAAAACACTTTTTGCACTTGTGATAGTGTTGAAAAACCACTTTTCGCACTTGTGTTAGTGTTGAAAAACCACTTTTCGCACTTGTGTTAGTGTTGAAAAACCACTTTTCGCACTTGTGTTGGTGCAGGAAACCACTTTTGCACTTGTATTAGTGTGGAAAAAACACTTTTTGCACTTGTGATATTGTTGAAAAACCACTTTTTGCACTTGTGTTAGTGTTGAAAAACCACTTTTCGCACTTGTGTTAGTGTTGAAAAACCACTTTTCGCACTTGTGTTGGTGCAGGAAACCACTTTTGCACTTGTATTAGTGTGGAAAAACCACTTTTCGCACTTGTGTTAGTGTTGAAAAACCACTTTTTGCACTTGTGTTGGTGCAGGAAACCACTTTTGCACTTGTATTAGTGTGGAAAAACCACTTTTCGCACTTGTGTTAGTGTTGAAAAACCACTTTTCGCACTTGTGTTAGTGTTGAAAAACCACTTTTCGCACTTGTGTTAGTCTTGAAAAACCACTTTTCGCACTTGTGTTAGTGTTGAAAAACCACTTTTCGCACTTGTGTTGGTGCAGGAAACCACTTTTGCACTTGTATTAATGTGGAAAAACCACTTTTCGCACTTGTGTTAGTGTTGAAAAACCACTTTTCGCACTTGTGTTAGTGTTGAAAACCCACTTTTCGCACTTGTGTTGGTGCAGGAAACCACTTTTGCACTTGTATTAGTGTGGAAAAAACACTTTTCGCACTTGTGTTATTGTTGAAAAACCACTTTTCGCACTTGTGTTGGTGCAGGAAACCACTTTTGCACTTGTATTAGTGTGGAAAAACCACTTTTCGCACTTGTGTTAGTGTTGAAAAACCACTTTTCGCACTTGTGTTAGTGTTGAAAAACCACTTTTCGCACTTGTGTTAGTGTTGAAAAACCACTTTTCGCACTTGTGTTGGTGCAGGAACCCACTTTTGCACTTGTATTAGTGTGGAAAAAACACTTTTTGCACTTGTGATAGTGTTGAAAAACCACTTTTTGTACTTATGTTAGTGTTGAAAGACCACTTTTCGCACTTGTGTTGGTGCAGGAAACCACTTTTGCACTTGTATTAGTGTGGACAAACCACTTTTCGCACTTGTGTTAGTGTTGAAAAACCACTTTTGGCACTTGTGTTAGTGTTGAAAAACCACTTTTCGCACTTGTGTTGGTGCAGGAAACCACTTTTGCACTTGTATTAGTGTGGAAAATACACTTTTTGCACTTGTGATAGTGTTGAAAAACCACTTTTCGCACTTGTGTTAGTGTTGAAAAACCACTTTTCGCACTTGTGTTAGTGTTGAAAAACCACTTTTCGCACTTGTGTTGGTCAGGAAACCACTTTTGCCCTTGTATTAGTGTGGAAAAAACACTTTTTGCACTTGTGATAGTGTTGAAAAACCACTTTTCGCACTTGTGTTAGTGTTGAAAAACCACTTTTCGCACTTGTGTTGGTGCAGGAAACCATTTTTGCACTTGTATTAGTGTGGAAAAAACACTTTTTGCACTTGTGATAGTGTTGAAAAACCACTTTTCGCACTTGTGTTAGTGTTGAAAAACCACTTTTCGCACTTGTGTTAGTGTTGAAAAACCACTTTTCGCACTTGTGTTGGTGCAGGAAACCACTTTTGCACTTGTATTAGTGTGGAAAAAACATTTTTTGCACTTGTGATAGTGTTGAAAAACCACTTTTTGCACTTGTATTAGTGTTGGAAAACCACTTTTCGCACTTGTGTTAGTGTTGAAAAACCACTTTTCGCACTTGTGTTGGTGCAGGAAACCACTTTTGCACTTGTATTAGTGTGGAAAAAACACTTTTTGCACTTGTGATAGTGTTGAAAAACCACTTTTCGCACTTGTGTTAGTGTTGAAAAACCACTTTTCGCACTTGTGTTGGTGCAGGAAACCATTTTTGCACTTGTATTAGTGTGGAAAAAACACTTTTTGCACTTGTGATAGTGTTGAAAAACCACTTTTCGCACTTGTGTTAGTGTTGAAAAACCACTTTTCGCACTTGTGTTAGTGTTGAAAAACCACTTTTCGCACTTGTGTTGGTGCAGGAAACCACTTTTGCACTTGTATTAGTGTGGAAAAAACACTTTTTGCACTTGTGATAGTGTTGAAAAACCACTTTTTGCACTTGTATTAGTGTTGGAAAACCACTTTTCGCACTTGTGTTAGTGTTGAAAAACCACTTTTCGCACTTGTGTTAGTGTTGAAAAACCACTTTTCGCACTTGTGTTAGTGTTGAAAAACCACTTTTCCCACTTGTGTTGGTGCAGGAAACCACTTTTGCACTTGTATTAGTGTGGAAAAACCACTTTTCGCACTTGTGTTAGTGTTGAAAAATCACTTTTCGCACTTGTGTTAGTGTTGAAAAACCACTTTTCGCACTTGTGTTGGTGCAGGAAACCACTTTTGCACTTGTATTAGTGTGGAAAAACCACTTTTTGCACTTGTGATAGTGTT
Organism: Myxine glutinosa; assembly: GCF_964187855.1. Lineage (NCBI taxonomy): Eukaryota > Metazoa > Chordata > Myxini > Myxiniformes > Myxinidae > Myxine > Myxine glutinosa. Next base: position 36,542 of record NW_027619036.1, read on the forward strand.
GAAAAACCACTTTTCGCACTTGTGTTAGTGTTGAAAAACCAATTTTCGCACTTGTGTTGGTGCAGGAAACCACTTTTGCACTTGTATTAGTGTGGAAAAACCACTTTTGCACTTGTATTAGTGTTGAAAAACCACTTTTCGCACTTGTGTTAGTGTTGAAAAACCACTTTTCGCACTTGTGTTGGTGCAGGAAACCACTTTTGCACTTGTATTAGTGTGGAAAAAACACTTTTTGCACTTGTGATAGTGTTGAAAAACCACTTTTCGCACTTGTGTTAGTGTTGAAAAACCACTTTTCGCACTTGTGTTAGTGTTGAAAAACCACTTTTCGCACTTGTGTTGGTGCAGGAAACCACTTTTGCACTTGTATTAGTGTGGAAAAAACACTTTTTGCACTTGTGATAGTGTTGAAAAACCACTTTTTGCACTTGTGTTAGTGTTGAAAAACCACTTTTCGCACTTGTGTTAGTGTTGAAAAACCACTTTTCGCACTTGTGTTGGTGCAGGAAACCACTTTTGCACTTGTATAGTGTGGAAAATACACTTTTTGCACTTGTGATAGTGTTGAAAAACCACTTTTCGCACTTGTGTTAGTGTTGAAAAACCACTTTTCGCACTTGTGTTAGTGTTGAAAAACCACTTTTCGCACTTGTGTTGGTCAGGAAACCACTTTTGCCCTTGTATTAGTGTGGAAAAACACTTTTTGCACTTGTGATAGTGTTGAAAAACCACTTTTCGCACTTGTGTTAGTGTTGAAAAACCACTTTTCGCACTTGTGTTGGTGCAGGAAACCACTTTTGCACTTGTATTAGTGTGGAAAAAACACTTTTTGCACTTGTGATAGTGTTGAAAAACCACTTTTTGTACTTATGTTAGTGTTGAAAGACCACTTTTCGCACTTGTGTTGGTGCAGGAAACCACTTTTGCACTTGTATTAGTGTGGACAAACCACTTTTCGCACTTGTGTTAGTGTTGAAAAACCACTTTTGGCACTTGTGTTAGTGTTGAAAAACCACTTTTCGCACTTGTGTTGGTGCAGGAAACCACTTTTGCACTTGTATTAGTGTGGAAAATACACTTTTTGCACTTGTGATAGTGTTGAAAAACCACTTTTCGCACTTGTGTTAGTGTTGAAAAACCACTTTTCGCACTTGTGTTAGTGTTGAAAAACCACTTTTCGCACTTGTGTTGGTCAGGAAACCACTTTTGCCCTTGTATTAGTGTGGAAAAAACACTTTTTGCACTTGTGATAGTGTTGAAAAACCACTTTTCGCACTTGTGTTAGTGTTGAAAAACCACTTTTCGCACTTGTGTTGGTGCAGGAAACCATTTTTGCACTTGTATTAGTGTGGAAAAAACACTTTTTGCACTTGTGATAGTGTTGAAAAACCACTTTTCGCACTTGTGTTAGTGTTGAAAAACCACTTTTCGCACTTGTGTTAGTGTTGAAAAACCACTTTTCGCACTTGTGTTGGTGCAGGAAACCACTTTTGCACTTGTATTAGTGTGGAAAAAACATTTTTTGCACTTGTGATAGTGTTGAAAAACCACTTTTTGCACTTGTATTAGTGTTGGAAAACCACTTTTCGCACTTGTGTTAGTGTTGAAAAACCACTTTTCGCACTTGTGTTGGTGCAGGAAACCACTTTTGCACTTGTATTAGTGTGGAAAAAACACTTTTTGCACTTGTGATAGTGTTGAAAAACCACTTTTCGCACTTGTGTTAGTGTTGAAAAACCACTTTTCGCACTTGTGTTGGTGCAGGAAACCATTTTTGCACTTGTATTAGTGTGGAAAAAACACTTTTTGCACTTGTGATAGTGTTGAAAAACCACTTTTCGCACTTGTGTTAGTGTTGAAAAACCACTTTTCGCACTTGTGTTAGTGTTGAAAAACCACTTTTCGCACTTGTGTTGGTGCAGGAAACCACTTTTGCACTTGTATTAGTGTGGAAAAAACACTTTTTGCACTTGTGATAGTGTTGAAAAACCACTTTTTGCACTTGTATTAGTGTTGGAAAACCACTTTTCGCACTTGTGTTAGTGTTGAAAAACCACTTTTCGCACTTGTGTTAGTGTTGAAAAACCACTTTTCGCACTTGTGTTAGTGTTGAAAAACCACTTTTCCCACTTGTGTTGGTGCAGGAAACCACTTTTGCACTTGTATTAGTGTGGAAAAACCACTTTTCGCACTTGTGTTAGTGTTGAAAAACCACTTTTCGCACTTGTGTTAGTGTTGAAAAACCACTTTTCGCACTTGTGTTGGTGCAGGAAACCACTTTTGCACTTGTATTAGTGTGGAAAAACCACTTTTTGCACTTGTGATAGTGTTGAAAAACCACTTTTCGCACTTGTGTTAGTGTTGAAAAACCAATTTTCGCACTTGTGTTGGTGCAGGAAACCACTTTTGCACTTGTATTAGTGTGGAAAAACCACTTTTGCACTTGTATTAGTGTTGAAAAACCACTTTTCGCACTTGTGTTAGTGTTGAAAAACCACTTTTCGCACTTGTGTTGGTGCAGGAAACCACTTTTGCACTTGTATTAGTGTGGAAAAAACACTTTTTGCACTTGTGATAGTGTTGAAAAACCACTTTTTGCACTTGTGTTAGTGTTGAAAAACCACTTTTCGCACTTGTGTTAGTGTTGAAAAACCACTTTTCGCACTTGTGTTGGTGCAGGAAACCACTTTTGCACTTGTATTAGTGTGGAAAAAACATTTTTTGCACTTGTGATAGTGTTGAAAAACCACTTTTTGCACTTGTATTAGTGTTGGAAAACCACTTTTCGCACTTGTGTTAGTGTTGAAAAACCACTTTTCGCACTTGTGTTGGTGCAGGAAACCACTTTTGCACTTGTATTAGTGTGGAAAAAACACTTTTTGCACTTGTGATAGTGTTGAAAAACCACTTTTCGCACTTGTGTTAGTGTTGAAAAACCACTTTTCGCACTTGTGTTGGTGCAGGAAACCATTTTTGCACTTGTATTAGTGTGGAAAAAACACTTTTTGCACTTGTGATAGTGTTGAAAAACCACTTTTCGCACTTGTGTTAGTGTTGAAAAACCACTTTTCGCACTTGTGTTAGTGTTGAAAAACCACTTTTCGCACTTGTGTTGGTGCAGGAAACCACTTTTGCACTTGTATTAGTGTGGAAAAAACACTTTTTGCACTTGTGATAGTGTTGAAAAACCACTTTTTGCACTTGTATTAGTGTTGGAAAACCACTTTTCGCACTTGTGTTAGTGTTGAAAAACCACTTTTCGCACTTGTGTTAGTGTTGAAAAACCACTTTTCGCACTTGTGTTAGTGTTGAAAAACCACTTTTCCCACTTGTGTTGGTGCAGGAAACCACTTTTGCACTTGTATTAGTGTGGAAAAACCACTTTTCGCACTTGTGTTAGTGTTGAAAAACCACTTTTCGCACTTGTGTTAGTGTTGAAAAACCACTTTTCGCACTTGTGTTGGTGCAGGAAACCACTTTTGCACTTGTATTAGTGTGGAAAAACCACTTTTTGCACTTGTGATAGTGTTGAAAAACCACTTTTCGCACTTGTGTTAGTGTTGAAAAACCAATTTTCGCACTTGTGTTGGTGCAGGAAACCACTTTTGCACTTGTATTAGTGTGGAAAAACCACTTTTGCACTTGTATTAGTGTTGAAAAACCACTTTTCGCTCTTGTGTTAGTGTTGAAAAACCACTTTTCGCACTTGTGTTGGTGCAGGAAACCACTTTTGCACTTGTATTAGTGTGGAAAAAACACTTTTTGCACTTGTGATAGTGTTGAAAAACCACTTTTCGCACTTGTGTTAGTGTTGAAAAACCACTTTTCGCACTTGTGTTAGTGTTGAAAAACCACTTTTCGCACTTGTGTTGGTGCAGGAAACCACTTTTGCACTTGTATTAGTGTGGAAAAAACACTTTTTGCACTTGTGATAGTGTTGAAAAACCACTTTTTGCACTTGTGTTAGTGTTGAAAAACCACTTTTCGCACTTGTGTTAGTGTTGAAAAACCACTTTTCGCACTTGTGTTGGTGCAGGAAACCACTTTTGCACTTGTATAGTGTGGAAAATACACTTTTTGCACTTGTGATAGTGTTGAAAAACCACTTTTCGCACTTGTGTTAGTGTTGAAAAACCACTTTTCGCACTTGTGTTAGTGTTGAAAAACCACTTTTCGCACTTGTGTTGGTCAGGAAACCACTTTTGCCCTTGTATTAGTGTGGAAAAAACACTTTTTGCACTTGTGATAGTGTTGAAAAACCACTTTTCGCACTTGTGTTAGTGTTGAAAAACCACTTTTCGCACTTGTGTTAGTGTTGAAAAACCACTTTTCGCACTTGTGTTGGTGCAGGAAACCACTTTTGCACTTGTATTAGTGTGGAAAAAACACTTTTTGCACTTGTGATAGTGTTGAAAAACCACTTTTCGCACTTGTGTTAGTGTTGAAAAACCACTTTTCGCACTTGTGTTAGTGTTGAAAAACCACTTTTCGCACTTGTGTTGGTGCAGGAAACCACTTTTGCACTTGTATTAGTGTGGAAAAAACACTTTTTGCACTTGTGATAGTGTTGAAAAACCACTTTTCGCACTTGTGTTAGTGTTGAAAAACCACTTTTCGCACTTGTGTTGGTGCAGGAAACCACTTTTGCACTTGTATTAGTGTGGAAAAAACACTTTTCGCACTTGTGTTATTGTTGAAAAACCACTTTTCGCACTTGTGTTGGTGCAGGAAACCACTTTTGCACTTGTATTAGTGTGGAAAAACCACTTTTCGCACTTGTGTTAGTGTTGAAAAACCACTTTTCGCACTTGTGTTAGTGTTGAAAAACCACTTTTCGCACTTGTGTTAGTGTTGAAAAACCACTTTTCGCACTTGTGTTGGTGCAGGAAACCACTTTTGCACTTGTATTAGTGTGGCAAAAACACTTTTTGCACTTGTGATAGTGTTGAAAAACCACTTTTTGTACTTATGTTAGTGTTGAAAGACCACTTTTCGCACTTGTGTTGGTGCAGGCAACCACTTTTGCACTTGTATTAGTGTGGACAAACCACTTTTCGCACTTGTATTAGTGTTGAAAAACCACTTTTGGCACTTGTGTTAGTGTTGAAAAACCACTTTTCGCACTTGTGTTGGTGCAGGAAACCACTTTTGCACTTGTATTAGTGTGGAAAATACACTTTTTGCACTTGTGATAGTGTTGAAAAACCACTTTTCGCACTTGTGTTAGTGTTGAAAAACCACTTTTCGCACTTGTGTTAGTGTTGAAAAACCACTTTTCGCACTTGTGTTGGTGCAGGAAACCACTTTTGCACTTGTATTAGTGTGGAAAAAACACTTTTTGCACTTGTGATAGTGTTGAAAAACCACTTTTCGCACTTGTGCTAGTGTTGAAAAACCACTTTTCGCACTTGTGTTGGTGCAGGAAACCATTTTTGCACTTGTATTAGTGTGGAAAAAACACTTTTTGCACTTGTGATAGTGTTGAAAAACCACTTTTCGCACTTGTGTTAGTGTTGAAAAACCACTTTTCGAACTTGTGTTAGTGTTGAAAAACCACTTTTCGCACTTGTGTTGGTGCAGGAAACCACTTTTGCACTTGTATTAGTGTGGAAAAAACACTTTTTGCACTTGTGATAGTGTTGAAAAACCACTTTTTGCACTTGTAATAGTGTTGAAAAACCACTTTTCACACTTGTGTTAGTGTTGAAAAACCACTTTTCGCACTTGTGTTGGTGCAGGAAACCACTTTTGCACTTGTATTAGTGTGGAAAAACCACTTTTCACACTTGTGTTAGTGTTGAAAAACCACTTTTCGCACTTGTGTTAGTGTTGAAAAACCACTTTTTGCACTTGTGTTAGTGTTGAAAAACCACTTTTCGCACTTGTGTTGGTGCAGGAAACCACTTTTGCACTTGTATTAGTGTGGAAAAACCACTTTTCGCACTTGTGTTAGTGTTGAAAAACCACTTTTCGCACTTGTGTTAGTGTTGAAAAACCACTTTTCGCACTTGTGTTGGTGCAGGAAACCACTTTTGCACTTGTATTAGTGTGGAAAATACACTTTTTGCACTTGTGATAGTGTTGAAAAACCACTTTTCGCACTTGTGTTAGTGTTGAAAAACCACTTTTCGCACTTGTGTTAGTGTTGAAAAACCACTTTTCGCACTTGTGTTGGTGCAGGAAACCACTTTTGCACTTGTATTAGTGTGGAAAAAACACTTTTTGCACTTGTGATAGTGTTGAAAAACCACTTTTCGCACTTGTGTTAGTGTTGAAAAACCACTTTTCGCACTTGTGTTGGTGCAGGAAAACACTTTTGCACTTGTATTAGTGTGGAAAAACCACTTTTGCACTTGCATTAGTGTTGAAAAACCACTTTTCGCACTTGTGTTAGTGTTGAAAAACCACTTTTCGCACTTGTGTTGGTGCAGGAAACCACTTTTGCACTTGTATTAGTGTGGAAAAAACACTTTTTGCACTTGTGATAGTGTTGAAAAACCACTTTTCGCACTTGTGTTAGTGTTGAAAAACCACTTTTGCACTTGTATTAGTGTTGAAAAACCACTTTTCGCACTTGTGTTAGTGTTGAAAAACCACTTTTCGCACTTGTGTTAGTGTTGAAAAACCACTTTTCGCACTTGTGTTGGTGCAGGAAACCACTTTTGCACTTGTATTAGTGTGGAAAAACCACTTTTCGCACTTGTGTTAGTGTTGAAAAACCACTTTTCGCACTTGTGTTAGTGTTGAAAAACCACTTTTCGCACTTGTGTTGGTGCAGGAAACCACTTTTGCACTTGTATTAGTGTGGAAAAAACACTTTTTGCACTTGTGATAGTGTTGAAAAACCACTTTTCGCACTTGTGTTAGTGTTGAAAAACCACTTTTCGCACTTGTGTTAGTGTTGAAAAACCACTTTTCGCACTTGTGTTGGTGCAGGAAACCACTTTTGCACTTGTATTAGTGTGGAAAAAACACTTTTTGCACTTGTGATAGTGTTGAAAAACCACTTTTTGCACTTGTGTTAGTGTTGAAAAACCACTTTTCGCACTTGTGTTAGTGTTGAAAAACCACTTTTCGCACTTGTGTTGGTGCAGGAAACCACATTTGCACTTGTATAGTGTGGAAAATACACTTTTTGCACTTGTGATAGTGTTGAAAAACCACTTTTCGCACTTGTGTTAGTGTTGAAAAACCACTTTTCGCACTTGTGTTAGTGTTGAAAAACCACTTTTCGCACTTGTGTTGGTCAGGAAACCACTTTTGCCCTTGTATTAGTGTGGAAAAAACACTTTTTGCACTTGTGATAGTGTTGAAAAACCACTTTTCGCACTTGTGTTAGTGTTGAAAAACCACTTTTCGCACTTGTGTTGGTGCAGGAAACCATTTTTGCACTTGTATTAGTGTGGAAAAAACACTTTTTGCACTTGTGATAGTGTTGAAAAACCACTTTTCGCACTTGTGTTAGTGTTGAAAAACCACTTTTCGCACTTGTGTTAGTGTTGAAAAACCACTTTTCGCACTTGTGTTGGTGCAGGAAACCACTTTTGCACTTGTATTAGTGTGGAAAAAACACTTTTTGCACTTGTGATAGTGTTGAAAAACCACTTTTCGCACTTGTGTTAGTGTTGAAAAACCACTTTTCGCACTTGTGTTGGTGCAGGAAACCACTTTTGCACTTGTATTAGTGTGGAAAAAACACTTTTCGCACTTGTGTTATTGTTGAAAAACCACTTTTCGCACTTGTGTTGGTGCAGGAAACCACTTTTGCACTTGTATTAGTGTGGAAAAACCACTTTTCGCACTTGTGTTAGTGTTGAAAAACCACTTTTCGCACTTGTGTTAGTGTTGAAAAACCACTTTTCGCACTTGTGTTAGTGTTGAAAAACCACTTTTCGCACTTGTGTTAGTGTTGAAAAACCACTTTTCGCACTTGTGTTGGTGCAGGAAACCACTTTTGCACTTGTATTAGTGTGGCAAAAACACTTTTGCACTTGTGATAGTGTTGAAAAACCACTTTTTGTACTTATGTTAGTGTTGAAAGACCACTTTTCGCACTTGTGTTGGTGCAGGCAACCACTTTTGCACTTGTATTAGTGTGGACAAACCACTTTTTGCACTTGTGTTAGTGTTGAAAAACCACTTTTGGCACTTGTGTTAGTGTTGAAAAACCACTTTTCGCACTTGTGTTGGTGCAGGAAACCTGTATTAGTGTGGAAAATACACTTTTTGCACTTGTGATAGTGTTGAAAAACCACTTTTCGCACTTGTGTTAGTGTTGAAAAACCACTTTTCGCACTTGTGTTAGTGTTGAAAAACCACTTTTCGCACTTGTGTTGGTGCAGGAAACCACTTTTGCACTTGTATTAGTGTGGAAAAAAACACTTTTTGCACTTGTGATAGTGTTGAAAAACCACTTTTCGCACTTGTGCTAGTGTTGAAAAACCACTTTTCGCACTTGTGTTGGTGCAGGAAACCATTTTTGCACTTGTATTAGTGTGGAAAAAACACTTTTTGCACTTGTGATAGTGTTGAAAAACCACTTTTCACACTTGTGTTAGTGTTGAAAAACCACTTTTCGCACTTGTGTTAGTGTTGAAAAACCACTTTTCGCACTTGTGTTGGTGCAGGAAACCACTTTTGCACTTGTATTAGTGTGGAAAAAACACTTTTTGCACTTGTGATAGTGTTGAAAAACCACTTTTTGCACTTGTAATAGTGTTGAAAAACCACTTTTCGCACTTGTGTTAGTGTTGAAAAACCACTTTTCGTACTTGTGTTGGTGCAGGAAACCACTTTTGCACTTGTATTATTGTGGAAAAACCACTTTTCGCACTTGTGTTAGTGTTGAAAAACCACTTTTCGCACTTGTGTTAGTGTTGAAAAAACACTTTTTGCACTTGTGTTAGTGTTGAAAAACCACTTTTCGCACTTGTGTTGGTGCAGGAAACCACTTTTGCACTTGTATTAGTGTGGAAAAACCACTTTTCGCACTTGTGTTAGTGTTGAAAAACCACTTTTCGCACTTGTGTTAGTGTTGAAAAACCACTTTTCGCACTTGTGTTGGTGCAGGAAACCACTTTTGCACTTGTATTAGTGTGGAAAATACACTTTTTGCACTTGTGATAGTGTTGAAAAACCACTTTTCGCACTTGTGTTAGTGTTGAAAAACCACTTTTCGCACTTGTGTTAGTGTTGAAAAACCACTTTTCGCACTTGTGTTGGTGCAGGAAACCACTTTTGCACTTGTATTAGTGTGGAAAAAACACTTTTTGCACTTGTGATAGTGTTGAAAAACCACTTTTCGCACTTGTGTTAGTGTTGAAAAACCACTTTTCGCACTTGTGTTGGTGCAGGAAAACACTTTTGCACTTGTATTAGTGTGGAAAAACCACTTTTGCACTTGCATTAGTGTTGAAAAACCACTTTTCGCACTTGTGTTAGTGTTGAAAAAACCACTTTTCGCACTTGTGTTGGTGCAGGAAACCACTTTTGCACTTGTATTAGTGTGGAAAAAACACTTTTTGCACTTGTGATAGTGTTGAAAAACCACTTTTCGCACTTGTGTTAGTGTTGAAAAACCACTTTTCGCACTTGTGTTAGTGTTGAAAAACCACTTTTCGCACTTGTGTTGGTGCAGGAAACCACTTTTGCACTTGTATTAGTGTGGAAAAAAACACTTTTTGCACTTGTGATATTGTTGAAAAACCACTTTTTGCACTTGTGTTAGTGTTGAAAAACCACTTTTCGCACTTGTGTTAGTGTTGAAAAACCACTTTTCGCACTTGTGTTGGTGCAGGAAACCACTTTTGCACTTGTATTAGTGTGGAAAAACCACTTTTCGCACTTGTGTTAGTGTTGAAAAACCACTTTTTGCACTTGTGTTGGTGCAGGAAACCACTTTTGCACTTGTATTAGTGTGGAAAAACCACTTTTCGCACTTGTGTTAGTGTTGAAAAACCACTTTTCGCACTTGTGTTAGTGTTGAAAAACCACTTTTCGCACTTGTGTTAGTCTTGAAAAACCACTTTTCGCACTTGTGTTAGTGTTGAAAAACCACTTTTCGCACTTGTGTTGGTGCAGGAAACCACTTTTGCACTTGTATTAATGTGGAAAAACCACTTTTCGCACTTGTGTTAGTGTTGAAAAACCACTTTTCGCACTTGTGTTAGTGTTGAAAAACCACTTTTCGCACTTGTGTTGGTGCAGGAAACCACTTTTTCACTTGTATTAGTGTGGAAAATACACTTTTTGCACTTGTGATAGTGTTGAAAAACCACTTTTCGCACTTGTGTTAGTGTTGAAAAACCACTTTTCGCACTTGTGTTAGTGTTGAAAAACCACTTTTCGCACTTGTGTTGGTGCAAGAAACCACTTTTGCACTTGTATTAGTGAGGAAAAAACACTTTTTGCACTTGTGATAGTGTTGAAAACCCAACTTTCGCACTTGTGTTAGTGTTGAAAAACCACTTTTCGCACTTGTGTTGGTGCAGGAAACCACTTTTGCACTTGTATTAGTGTGGAAAAACCACTTTTGCACTTGTATTAGTGTTGAAAAACCACATTTCGCACTTGCGTTCATGTTGAAAAACCACTTTTCGCACTTGTGTTGGTGCAGGAAACCACTTTTGCACTTGTATTAGTGTGGAAAAAACACTTTTTGCACTTGTGATAGTGTTGAAAAACCACTTTTCGCACTTATGTTAGTGTTGAAAAACCACTTTTCGCACTTGTGTTAGTGTTGAAAAACCACTTTTCGCACTTGTATTGGTGCAGGAAACCACTTTTGCACTTGTATTAGTGTGGAAAAAACACTTTTTGCACTTGTGATAGTGTTGAAAAACCACTTTTCGCACTTGTGTTAGTGTTGAAAAAACCACTTTTCGCACTTGTGTTGGTGCAGGAAACCACTTTTGCACTTGTATTAGTGTGGAAAAACCACTTTTGCACTTGTATTAGTGTTGAAAAACCACATTTTGCACTTGTGTTAGTGTTGAAAAACCACTTTTCGCACTTGTGTTGGTGCAGGAAACCACTTTTGCACTTGTATTAGTGTGGAAAAAAACACTTTTTGCACTTGTGATAGTGTTGAAAAACCACTTTTCGCACTTATGTTAGTTTTGAAAAACCACTTTTCGCACTTGTGTTAGTGTTGAAAAACCACTTTTCACACTTGTGTTGGTGCAGGAAACCACTTTTGCACTTGAATTAGTGTGGAAAAAACACTTTTTGCACTTGTGATAGTGTTGAAAAACCACTTTTTTCACTTGTGTTAGTGTTGAAAAACCACTTTTCGCACTTGTGTTAGTGTTGAAAAACCACTTTTCGCACTTGTGTTGGTGTGGAAAAAACACTTTTAGCACTTGTGATAGTGTTGAAAAACCACTTTTTGCACTTGTGTTAGTGTTGAAAAACCACTTTTCGCACTTGTGTTGGTGCAGGAAACCACTTTTGCACTTGTATTAGTGTGGAAAAACCACTTTTCGCACTTGTGTTAGTGTTGAAAAACCACTTTTCGCACTTGTGTTAGTGTTGAAAAACCACTTTTCGCACTTGTGTTAGTCTTGAAAAACCACTTTTCGCACTTGTGTTGGTGCAGGAAACCACTTTTGCACTTGTATTAGTGTGGAAAATACACTTTTTGCACTTGTGATAGTGTTGAAAAACCACTTTTCGCACTTGTGTTAGTGTTTTAAAACCACTTTTCGCACTTGTGTTGGTGCAGGAAACCACTTTTGCACTTGTATTAATGTGGAAAAACCACTTTTCGCACTTGTGTTAGTGTTGAAAAACCACTTTTCGCACTTGTGTTAGTGTTGAAAAACCACTTTTCGCACTTGTGTTGGTGCAGGAAACCACTTTTGCACTTGTATTAGTGTGGAAAATACACTTTTTGCACTTGTGATAGTGTTGAAAAACCACTTTTCGCACTTGTGTTAGTGTTGAAAAACCACTTTTCGCACTTGTGTTAGTGTTGAAAAACCACTTTTCGCACTTGTGTTGGTGCAGGAAACCACTTTTTGCACTTGTATTAGTGTGGAAAAAACACTTTTTGCACTTGTGATAGTGTTGAAAACCCAACTTTCGCACTTGTGTTAGTGTTGAAAAACCACTTTTCGCACTTGTGTTGGTGCAGGAAACCACTTTTGCACTTGTATTAGTGTGGAAAAACCACTTTTGCACTTGTATTAGTGTTGAAAAACCACATTTCGCACTTGTGTTCGTGTTGAAAAACCACTTTTCGCACTTGTGTTGGTGCAGGGAAACCACTTTTGCACTTGTATTAGTGTGGGAAAAACACTTTTTGCACTTGTGATAGTGTTGAAAAACCACTTTTCGCACTTATGTTAGTGTTTGAAAAACCACTTTTCGCACTTGTGTTAGTGTTGAAAACCACTTTTCGCACTTGTATTGGTGCAGGAAACCACTTTTGCACTTGTATTAGTGTGGAAAAAACACTTTTTGCACTTGTGATAGTGTTGAAAAACCACTTTTCGCACTTGTGTTAGTGTTGAAAAACCACTTTTCGCACTTGTGTTGGTGCAGGAAACCACTTTTGCACTTGTATTAGTATGGAAAAACCACTTTTGCACTTGTATTAGTGTTGAAAAACCACATTTCGCACTTGTGTTAGTGTTGAAAAACCACTTTTCGCACTTGTGTTGGTGCAGGAAACCACTTTTGCACTTGTCATTGGTGTGGAAAAAAACACTTTTTGCACTTGTGATAGTGTTGAAAAAACCACTTTTTGCACTTGTAATAGTGTTGAAAAACCACTTTTCGCACTTGTGTTAGTGTTGAAAAACCACTTTTCGCACTTGTGTTGGTGCAGGAAACCACTTTTGCACTTGTATTAGTGTGGAAAAACCACTTTTCGCACTTGTGTTAGTGTTGAAAAACCACTTTTCGCACTTGTGTTAGTGTTGAAAAACCACTTTTTGCACTTGTGTTAGTGTTGAAAAACCACTTTTTGCACTTGTGTTGGTGCAGGAAACCACTTTTGCACTTGTATTAGTGTGGAAAAACCACTTTTCGCACTTGTGTTAGTGTTGAAAAACCACTTTTCGCACTTGTGTTAGTGTTGAAAAACCACTTTTCGCACTTGTGTTGGTGCAGGAAACCACTTTTGCACTTGTATTAGTGTGGAAAATACACTTTTTGCACTTGTGATAGTGTTGAAAAACCACTTTTCGCACTTGTGTTAGTGTTGAAAAACCACTTTTCGCACTTGTGTTAGTGTTGAAAAACCACTTTTCGCACTTGTGTTGGTGCAGGAAACCACTTTTGCACTTGTATTAGTGTGGAAAAAACACTTTTTGCACTTGTGATAGTGTTGAAAAACCACTTTTCGCACTTGTGTTAGTGTTGAAAAACCACTTTTCGCACTTGTGTTGGTGCAGGAAACCATTTTTGCACTTGTATTAGTGTGGAAAAAACACTTTTTGCACTTGTGATAGTGTTGAAAAACCACTTTTCGCACTTGTGTTAGTGTTGAAAAACCACTTTTCGCACTTGTGTTAGTGTTGAAAAACCACTTTTCGCACTTGTGTTGGTGCAGGAAACCACTTTTGCACTTGTATTAGTGTGGAAAAAACACTTTTTGCACTTGTGATAGTGTTGAAAAACCACTTTTCGCACTTGTGTTAGTGTTGAAAAAACCACTTTTCGCACTTGTGTTGGTGCAGGAAACCACTTTTGCACTTGTATTAGTGTGGAAAAAACACTTTTCGCACTTGTGTTATTGTTGAAAAACCACTTTTCGCACTTGTGTTGGTGCAGGAAACCACTTTTGCACTTGTATTAGTGTGGAAAAACCACTTTTCGCACTTGTGTTAGTGTTGAAAAACCACTTTTCGCACTTGTGTTAGTGTTGAAAAACCACTTTTCGCACTTGTGTTAGTGTTGAAAAACCACTTTTCGCACTTGTGTTAGTGTTGAAAAACCACTTTTCGCACTTGTGTTGGTGCAGGAAACCACTTTTGCACTTGTATTAGTGTGGCAAAAACACTTTTTGCACTTGTGATAGTGTTGAAAAACCACTTTTTGTACTTATGTTAGTGTTGAAAGACCACTTTTCGCACTTGTGTTGGTGCAGGCAACCACTTTTGCACTTGTATTAGTGTGGACAAACCACTTTTTGCACTTGTGTTAGTGTTGAAAAACCACTTTTGGCACTTGTGTTAGTGTTGAAAAACCACTTTTCGCACTTGTGTTGGTGCAGGAAACCACTTTTGCACTTGTATTAGTGTGGAAAATACACTTTTTGCACTTGTGATAGTGTTGAAAAACCACTTTTCGCACTTGTGTTAGTGTTGAAAAACCACTTTTCGCACTTGTGTTGGTGCAGGAAACCACTTTTGCACTTGTATTAGTGTGGAAAAAACACTTTTTGCACTTGTGATAGTGTTGAAAAACCACTTTTCGCACTTGTGCTAGTGTTGAAAAACCACTTTTCGCACTTGTGTTGGTGCAGGAAACCATTTTTGCACTTGTATTAGTGTGGAAAAAACACTTTTTGCACTTGTGATAGTGTTGAAAAACCACTTTTCACACTTGTGTTAGTGTTGAAAAACCACTTTTCGCACTTGTGTTAGTGTTGAAAAACCACTTTTCGCACTTGTGTTGGTGCAGGAAACCACTTTTGCACTTGTATTAGTGTGGAAAAAACACTTTTTGCACTTGTGATAGTGTTGAAAAACTACTTTTTGCACTTGTAATAGTGTTGAAAAACCACTTTTCGCACTTGTGTTAGTGTTGAAAAACCACTTTTCGTACTTGTGTTGGTGCAGGAAACCACTTTTGCACTTGTATTAGTGTGGAAAAACCACTTTTCGCACTTGTGTTAGTGTTGAAAAACCACTTTTCGCACTTGTGTTAGTGTTGAAAAACCACTTTTTGCACTTGTGTTAGTGTTGAAAAACCACTTTTCGCACTTGTGTTGGTGCAGGAAACCACTTTTGCACTTGTATTAGTGTGGAAAAACCACTTTTCGCACTTGTGTTAGTGTTGAAAAACCACTTTTCGCACTTGTGTTAGTGTTGAAAAACCACTTTTCGCACTTGTGTTGGTGCAGGAAACCACTTTTGCACTTGTATTAGTGTGGAAAATACACTTTTTGCACTTGTGATAGTGTTGAAAAACCACTTTTCGCACTTGTGTTAGTGTTGAAAAACCACTTTTCGCACTTGTGTTAGTGTTGAAAAACCACTTTTCGCACTTGTGTTGGTGCAGGAAACCACTTTTGCACTTGTATTAGTGTGGAAAAAAACACTTTTTGCACTTGTGATAGTGTTGAAAAACCACTTTTCGCACTTGTGTTAGTGTTGAAAAACCACTTTTCGCACTTGTGTTGGTGCAGGAAAACACTTTTGCACTTGTATTAGTGTGGAAAAACCACTTTTGCACTTGCATTAGTGTTGAAAAACCACTTTTCGCACTTGTGTTAGTGTTGAAAAACCACTTTTCGCACTTGTGTTGGTGCAGGAAACCACTTTTGCACTTGTATTAGTGTGGAAAAAAACACTTTTTGCACTTGTGATAGTGTTGAAAAAACCACTTTTCGCACTTGTGTTAGTGTTGAAAAACCACTTTTCGCACTTGTGTTAGTGTTGAAAAACCACTTTTCGCACTTGTGTTGGTGCAGGAAACCACTTTTGCACTTGTATTAGTGTGGAAAAAACACTTTTTGCACTTGTGATATTGTCGAAAAACCACTTTTTGCACTTGTGTTAGTGTTGAAAAACCACTTTTCGCACTTGTGTTAGTGTTGAAAAACCACTTTTCGCACTTGTGTTGGTGCAGGAAACCACTTTTGCACTTGTATTAGTGTGGAAAACCACTTTTCGCACTTGGGTTAGTGTTGAAAAACCACTTTTTGCACTTGTGTTGGTGCAGGAAACCCACTTTTGCACTTGTATTAGTGTGGAAAAACCACTTTTCGCACTTGTGTTAGTGTTGAAAAACCACTTTTCGCACTTGTGTTAGTGTTGAAAAACCACTTTTCGCACTTGTGTTAGTCTTGAAAAACCACTTTTCGCACTTGTGTTAGTGTTGAAAAACCACTTTTCGCACTTGTGTTGGTGCAGGAAACCACTTTTGCACTTGTATTAATGTGGAAAAACCACTTTTCGCACTTGTGTTAGTGTTGAAAAACCACTTTTCGCACTTGTGTTAGTGTTGAAAAACCACTTTTCGCACTTGTGTTGGTGCAGGAAACCACTTTTGCACTTGTATTAGTGTGGAAAATACACTTTTTGCACTTGTGATAGTGTTGAAAAACCACTTTTCGCACTTGTGTTAGTGTTGAAAAAACTACTTTTCGCACTTGTGTTAGTGTTGAAAAACCACTTTTCGCACTTGTGTTGGTGCAGGAAACCACTTTTGCACTTGTATTAGTGAGGAAAAAACACTTTTTGCACTTGTGATAGTGTTGAAAACCCAACTTTCGCACTTGTGTTAGTGTTGAAAAACCACTTTTCGCCACTTGTGTTGGTGCAGGAAACCACTTTTGCACTTGTATTAGTGTGGAAAAAACCACTTTTGCACTTGTATTAGTGTTGAAAAACCACATTTCGCACTTGCGTTCGTGTTGAAAAACCACTTTTCGCACTTGTGTTGGTGCAGGAAACCACTTTTGCACTTGTATTAGTGTGGAAAAAACACTTTTTGCACTTGTGATAGTGTTGAAAAAACCACTTTTCGCACTTATGTTAGTGTTGAAAAACCACTTTTCGCACTTGTGTTAGTGTTGAAAAACCACTTTTCGCACTTGTATTGGTGCAGGGAAACCACTTTTGCACTTGTATTTAGTGTGGAAAAAACACTTTTTGCACTTGTGATAGTGTTGAAAAAACCACTTTTCGCACTTGTGTTAGTGTTGAAAAAACCACTTTTCGCACTTTGTGTTGGTGCAGGAAACCACTTTTGCACTTGTATTAGTGTGGAAAAACACTTTTGCACTTGTATTAGTGTTGAAAAACCACATTTCGCACTTGTGTTAGTGTTGAAAAACCACTTTTCGCACTTGTGTTGGTGCAGGAAACCACGTTTGCACTTGTATTAGTGTGGAAAAAACACTTTTTGCACTTGTGATAGTGTTGAAAAACCACTTTTCGCACTTATGTTAGTGTTGAAAAACCACTTTTCGCACTTGTGTTAGTGTTGAAAAACCACTTTTCACACTTGTGTTGGTGCAGGAAACCACTTTTGCACTTGAATTAGTGTGGAAAAAAACACTTTTGCACTTGTGATAGTGTTGAAAAACCACTTTTTTCACTTGTGTTAGTGTTGAAAAACCACTTTTCGCACTTGTGTTAGTGTTGAAAAACCACATTTCGCACTTGTGTTGGTGTGGAAAAAACACTTTTAGCACTTGTGATAGTGTTGAAAAAACCACTTTTTGCACTTGTGTTAGTGTTGAAAAACCACTTTTCGCACTTGTGTTGGTGCAGGAAACCACTTTTGCACTTGTATTAGTGTGGAAAAACCACTTTTCGCACTTGTGTTAGTGTTGAAAAACCACTTTTCGCACTTGTGTTAGTGTTGAAAAACCACTTTTCGCACTTGTGTTAGTCTTGAAAAACCACTTTTCGCACTTGTGTTAGTGTTGAAAAACCACTTTTCGCACTTGTGTTGGTGCAGGAAACCACTTTTGCACTTGTATTAATGTGGAAAAAACCACTTTTCGCACTTGTGTTAGTGTTGAAAAACCACTTTTCGCACTTGTGTTAGTGTTGAAAAACCACTTTTCGCACTTGTGTTGGTGCAGGAAACCACTTTTGCACTTGTATTAGTGTGGAAAATACACTTTTTGCACTTGTGATAGTGTTGAAAAACCACTTTTCGCACTTGTGTTAGTGTTGAAAAAACCACTTTTCGCACTTGTGTTAGTGTTGAAAAACCACTTTTCGCACTTGTGTTGGTGCAGGAAACCACTTTTGCACTTGTATTAGTGTGGAAAAAACACTTTTTGCACTTGTGATAGTGTTGAAAACCCAACTTTCGCACTTGTGTTAGTGTTGAAAAAACC
>NW_027619037.1:5000-32500 GCF_964187855.1 Myxine glutinosa
TTTGGGCATTTTTCAGGCAGGGCATTTCAGTCGGAGAGTGGTTAATGCATGGAATCGTCTCCCCGGAAATTTGGTGGCAGCGATAAGTTTAAATGGAATTAGATAGGTACACTTGGAGTTATTGGATGTTAGGTAGCTTGTATAATGTATATGGATGGGTGATCATACTGGGGTTGGTGCAGTGCAGGCATGATAGGCCGAATGGCCTTCTCCTGCGCCAAAGGTGTGTGTGTGTGTGTGTGTATGTATACTGTATACAGTTATATCCTCATCTTGAAGAAACCTTCAGTGGATATAAGCGAACTTTAAAATTCCAGGATTTTAGAATGTGGTGATTGGCATTGATCTCCTGAAACACCTCCACTGGAACTCTTTTAAAACCCTTTCAATCCCGTTTCAAATAGTTAAACCTCAATGTGGCTGCCCACCTGAAGGTCACTAATCGTGTTGTGTACAAGGTGGACCAACGATCAGCTCGAATCTTCATTAAAAAAAAAAAAAAACCACCTTTAGAGGCCATTTTCCCCGCAAGCGGGGGTTGGCCTTTTTCGGGAACTGTGGTTGTTGTTGTTTTTCGGTCCCCTTTTTGAAGCAATGTTTACGGCCGGATGCCCTTCCTGACGCCAACCCTTTTTGCCGCCTTTTAACGACAAGCAGGGAATTACCAGTGAACTGGTACTCAATTTGCCGACCTCGGAAGGATGACAGGCTGAGTCAACCCCCCTGGCGTTAATTCAGCGATTGACCGGGATTCGAACCCAGGATCCTAGGATCCTAAGCCGGCACCCTAGCCGCTAGCCCAACACCAGGGACTCTTCTGTCCGTCTTCTCGTCTTATTCCTTTTCCTCTTTGCATTTCGTCGTTTTAGTCTTTTCCCAGATTGGGCAGCTGCGGTGCGATACGGCCAAGTTCTGGGTGAATCGGGTGAGTCGGGGATCCTGTAACGGTCGCGGTTGGACCATCCGCTCGGCCCATCATACCATCTAAACCGCGATCAGTAACAATCGAATCTTCATACTTGAACTTTATTAGATGCTTTCGGTATGACAGTCGACTAATAATATTTTATTTGACCATTATCTGTCCTGTTTTTGTGTGTTAATGGTTGTTTTGGTTTTGGTGCTTTCAACTGCTGTAAAAATCACTGGCTCCTCATCAGACCTAGTTCACGTATTTATCGGTGTGTCCCGCAATGGTCTGTTCTGGTTCACCTTGGTTTTCTCATCTGCTTCAATTCGGTCAAATTTAACGGAATTTTAATATCTGTTTGAAATTGTCGCACCAATGATGCCCGGAGCTACTTTTCCCATTGAACCTGATGAAGTGTTCTCTTTTCTTTCTCTGAACTTCAAATGTTGATGTTCAGGAACATTTTGAAGCTCCAATATGCCCGGACTGATACATTGATCATCGGCAAGTCTTGGGGATTACCACATGATCTCGTTTACCATGGTTGTTGGCTATTCATCACTTTGGGTCAGACGCTTTTTCTAAAATTCTGTGTATTCTTAAAATCTGCCTTTTTTTTTTTTCTTCCATTGGCACAAAATTCCCCAAATCCGCTCGTGCAAAAACCTGAGGTGTCCTGCAACTTTGGTTCACGCTCTCATAAAGTCACGCTTGGGTTGCTCTCACTCCTTCCTCGTATCCCAGCCCATGCAACACGTTCAGAATATAACCGCTATCACTGCAATCCTCAAGACACTTCACTGGTTCCAAGTACTCGGATGTAAAAATATTAAAACATTGCTGATAACCTTTTCTTCAACCAATAATCCATTGTTTTTACCTCTGCCACCGAAGGTCGATGGAGGTTTTGTTTTCACCCCTGTCTGTTTGTCGGTGAACATACCCCTGTCTGTTTGTCGGTGAACATTATATCTCAATGTTGTGGACGGATTCGGACAAACTTTGGTGGAGAAGTAGCGGATGTGACGAGGACGAAATTATTAGATTTTAGTGAAGATTCAGATCCGGATTCGATCCGGCTACGAGACTTTTTAAGTGATTCTTCACCATTGGGAGATGGGGCCAAAACGATACATAGCAGGATATCTCAAAAAGTTGTGACGGATTTGGATGAAACTTATTGGAGAGGTTGGGAGTCTGACGAAGAACTGTTTCAATTTGGTTGAAGAATCAAATCGAATCCGGATCAGAGAATTTTTTAAGTGATTCTTCACCATTGAGTAATAGGGCTAAAACCGACATTTTGCACGATATCTCAAAACGTTATGGACGCATTTGGACGAAACTTGTGGACAGGTTGTGTATGTGAAAAGACCTAAACTATCGGCCTTTGTGTGAAGATTGGAGTATGGATTCGGATACGAGGATTATTTAATTTTTTAAGTGATTCTTCACAAAAGAGTATGGAGAGATCAGGCAAAAGTGATGTATAACATGATATTTCAAAAAGATGTGGACAAGTTATGACTAAACTTGGGGATGAGTTGGTTAGATGAGAAGAACAAGCAGATTGCATTTTGCTTCAGGTCCGAATCCACATCCGGCCTTCAGTGGGATACAAAACGTAAACTGTTCATCCTGGTGGACGTATGCGCTCTACCGAGCGCTGTTCTAATCTGCTTCTGTTTCTATAGAAATTGCACCTTGCATCCTCTGAATAAAGCTTTGGCTTGTAACAAAGGTAACCTCTGGTAGATCAATAGATAAATCAACAGGAAGTTGATCGAGATATGCTAACCACCATAGTAAACATGGTAACGAGACATGCTAACCATAGATAACTCACGTGTAACTGCCTGAAGTGTCAGCTTCTCCTTGCTTCCCACAGCAGTTAGCATATCTCGATCAATGCTGTTACTTAATTTCATCGATTGATTCATCTGTCCATCAATGCAAGGTTAGGTCTTCATTCTTCGGGGAACCTCCTAGTATTTCACCGTGTTTGGGTGAAGACTTTTGGTGATCAAGCAATCATCCCTACGCTTTTTGAAAGAAACAGGGGTATTGTAATTGGCTCTGTCTGTTGGTCTGTCTGTGTCTGTCCGTTCGTCCATCACGCTATCTCGGACATAGTTGGGCACAAATTTACCAAATGTGGTAGTTGTGATCACCAACTGGCACAACGGTGCAAAAGCAGAATAATTTTTGGCCCCACCCCTGAGATGAGGTCAAAAGGTCATATGCCAAAAAATGCAATTGCAGACATGTTTAAACGTTTTTAAATGGAACTTTGTATATGCAATCAACATTGGGTACGCATTAAATATGTAACGATTTTTTGGGTCATTGTGTAAACGTTTTTTTGTTTGTTTGTTTTGGCCAAAAATGGGATGTGAAGCAGATGAAGGGAAGCCAGAAGGAGCCGAGGCAGCATGATGCATGGCACGTTCAACTTGTGTCTGCACCACCCAGTGTGAGATTTATAAACCTCCCGCCAAAGCAGACGTGCCAGCCGCGCCTCTCCGGCCTGTGCATAAGCTTCTATATCCAAGCACTGCCAGGCTTTGGATGCAATGGCACATTGACTAGCCTTGCGATGAAGTGCGAAACACAATGCTCGACACCCACAGGGTGCATAAACATCGATGTCGGGAACATTCTACCATCACAATGATCTGCCAGCCCTTAATCATCCACAACTATAGGCCTTCCTCTGATGAATGGACAAAAAAACTTTTAGTGGGAATTATTGGCAAGAAATGCCAAAACTCATGGGGTTATGTTTGTTCTTTTTATGTTCAAGTTATAACCAGTAACTTGAAGATTTTTTTTGATTTTTTTTAAATTTTTTTAAATACTTGTTTCACTTCCCTTCTTGCTTGGGATGTAAGGATTGGTGTTTGTAAAATGGGGTGTCTTAGGACAGAGCGTGAGGTTGTCATTGGGAATGGGAAGTGGCCTACCGGGTGTATGGGTACATTAGGCAAACAACGTGGCATCGTGCTGTAACGAGTGCCATTTATTGGTCGCCTCTGGCACTAACACAAGACATTATCTCTCACCCCTCCTGGCAACGCACACTTTTCCTGTAAAGATGCATCATTAACTTGTGCAAGTGATGGAATGGGAGAGCGACGTTTAGATGCATCTTGAATTGTAAGCCAGTATTATAGCCCAACTGCGGAATCATTATATAGTTAGTCTCTGCATGGGCTTAAAATTTTGATTGTAATGGCTATTTTACAGCTCACTAAGTTAGGAGGATGAGGAGAGTTGGTCTGCTCGGATTAAAGGAATTGATATGCATACCGTGAGCAGGTCCAAATCCAGTGACAAACTATGGGAATGGGGTCACAGTACTGCTTACCAGGGAGAGCCGTAACCCATAATCGCGACGTTGCGAGTGTGTGGTGTTGTAACCGCCCGCTTTCGACATACAAGGTGTGCATTGCATTTCGGCATCAGGGTGGACGTTGTCGAGGTGGCCTCGCACCTGTTGAGCGCCTCACATGAAACTCCACGGGGTAGTGTAGCTGTGGATTCAAATGGTCCGGGTAAGGTCTCCATTCCCCACTGGGATAAAATGAATTGGGCAAGACAAAATTATTTTTGAAGAACTGAAAACTCCACTCATACAAGATTGGAGGATGATGTCCTTTCAAAGTTTGTTGAAAGGCCAAACTAGACACAGACAGGAAAGTTATAATTGATGTGCGATAGCAACGTTGTAATTAACACACATTGTGCAAAGTTGAATCGAAAATTTGAGAAATGTAATACAAATTGAATATGATTAAATATTTAAAGATAAATATAAATGATGCTTCTGCAATTTATCCCACATCATTGTATTTGAATTTTTCTGTGTTGGTTGAAGTGTCATAGCTTGTGAGTGCATACGCAAGTGTACAGTAATAATTGATACTTTTGTGATGGTGTGGACTGTAAGAAAAACAGAAGAGATGCTGCAGGCAAGGCCCTCTTCTCTCCCATTCCAATATTACTCGGTCCACATACGTGTTCATCAGCACATGAGAAGCTGATAAACCAGTTCATAGATGCAATGCTAAGCCAATTCCCCATGGGTATTGTGGCATCATACACTGTATGTTCTTCGTGTCGCTCCAAATTGAAACGGCATGGAACTACTGAAGGTGAACATGATAGAGATGAAACATCACGGTTCAAAGTCTCACTTATTTTTGAGCAGTGCTTTCACCTATACGATGCTTTTACCGTTTTTCGTTTGTTTGTTTGTTTTTTACTTTTTTTTTTTTTTTGCTTTACCCACTGGTGTGATCATAGGCACCTGACTTATCATTGTGTTCCTCAAGGTTGCTGCCAACTTGCATCACCACAGGATCAACCCAGTTTCTCAAATTAGCTCTCGCTTGGACATACCCCCATTTGAACAAAACCCTTTATTGTGAGTGCGGCCCATTTTCCCCAGCTGAGAAAACATCCAACCCAGTTTTCTGTTTCACGCAGTGCTTCGTTGTTCAGAGAGCAGCAGGGTAGGTGCATGTGGGCCATAGTCTTCCTGCTACAGAGAACAACACGGCACAATCTTTTTGCTGGAATGCTGTGTTATCAATTTATTCTGGGTTCATCTGACTGCTGGCTGCCGTATAATTTAATGATTAATTATTCCTGCATTAAATTAAATAACCTTGGTGCTATTATCTCCAAAGGGACCAATAGTCCAAGACCCACCCAAATTGATAACCAAGGTGTGTACATATAATAGTATTTGTATATTTTATTACTCATATATGCATGCACATATATATTTAAGAAACCTTGTTGCTTCTCAGACCAATGTGAACATCTTGCTCGTAGATCTATTTGAACACCCCCCCCCCCCCCCCCCTGCCCCATACCTGGCATGTGTTTCGGAACTCTGCTTCTGAAGGATTTGGCTCAGTTGTGTGTAAGATGACCATTTTGATTTGGGATTATATCATTTTTATATTTGACATGGGAATGATAGTTCAGTTTGGAATATATACATATGTATATATATATATATATATATATATATATATACTGTATATATATATATATATATACTGTATATATATATATATATACACAAAGAATTAAGTTAAGCACCCCCCCCGTTTTTTTACAACCTCACACATTACAAGTTTGTTGTCGTCAAAACAGTGTAATATACCCATGATATTGCTATATTTTCTGGAGAAGTGATATTATGGTCACATAAAAACATAACAATCATGCCGTTTTCAATATTTTATTCTGAATAATTTAAGGTGAAATTTTTTGGGAATTTTAGGCATATTTTCACCTCAATTTAAGTATGGAGCTATAGGTCCATCACGGACAGTGTGGATGACGTTTATGTTTTCTAACGTACAGTCATTGTTCTGAGAAGACCTCTAGCGATCTTTGCGTCAATAACGTGTGTAGGACCCACGTGATCGGATCACTGACTCAACCCTACGTCTCATAGACCCTATAAGCCGTCGTATGCGTTGCTGTGGCAGGTTGTTCCATTCCCGATGTAATGCACGTTCCAATTCATCCAGATTGGCTATTGGAGGGACCATCTTCGCAATTTGTCGTCCCAACATGTCCCAAACGTGCTCGAGGGGGTTCAACCTGCCACAGCAACGCATACGACGGCTTACAGGGTCTATGAGACGTAGGGTTGAGTCAGTGATCCGATCACGTGGGTCCTACACACGTTATTGACGCAAAGATCGCTAGAGGTCTTCTCAGAACAATGACTGTACGTTAGAAAACATAAACGTCATCCACACTGTCCGTGATGGACCTATAGCTCCATACTTAAATTGAGGTGAAAATATGCCTAAAATTCCCAAAAAATTTCACCTTAAATTATTCAGAATAAAATATTGAAAACGGCATGATTGTTATGTTTTTATGTGACCATAATATCACTTCTCCAGAAAATATAGCAATATCATGGGTATATTACACTGTTTTGACGACAACAAACTTGTAATGTGCGAGGTTGTACAAAAACGGGGGGGGTGCTTAACTTAATTCTTTGTGTATATATATATATATATATAATATATATATATATATATATATATATATATATATATATATATATATATATATATATATATATATAATTTATCCCAGGTTCTTGGCTTACTGAAGATTATGAGAATGAAATATTGATTCCATTGTTTTCTTGATTACGTGATACAATGTTGAGGTCCTATTTCAACATGCTACAGCTCGACAGCATAAGAAATATCGTTGATCCATCTACATTTGTCACACAAAAATCAGTCGTCATAGTACAGTAAGGATGTAGTTATAGTTCAAAAACACCTATTTATTCAAACAAAAAGCTTCAAGATTTTTTTTTTTTTTAAATGGCAAAGAAATGTTGTGGCGGCATCTTCTAAAAACTATCGACTCTCTTATCCACCCCTTTGGAAACCCCCTTCCTTTTTTTTCCACAATTGCTTAACCGGCCACCCGTGAGCCGTGCATGGCCCGAAGAAAGTAAATATATCCTTTCTTTCGGTGTGTATGTCTGGTGCCTGGTGTCTGTATGTCTGGTGTAAGCCTGGTGTTGGCTTAGCGGTTAGGGTACCAGCTTGGGATCCTGGGTTCGAATCCCGGTCGATCGCTAAATGAACACCAGGGGGGTTGACTCAGCCTGTCATCCTTCCAAGGTCGGCAAAATGAGTACAAGCTTGCTGGGATGAATGATCCCGGTGTGTTCCCCGGCTTAGAATAGGTACACCGTATCCCTGCGCATCGTAAGAGGCGACCAAGGGTTGGCGTCAGGAAGGGCATCCGGCCGTAAAAACATTGCCTCAAACAGGGAACCATGATTGTCATGGGGCCCGCAAGGCTAACCCCTGCTCTAGCGGGGAAAATAGCCTTAAAACGATCATTCATTCATTCATTCATTTCGGTGTGTATGTATGTTATTATTTAGATTTTAGAACCTTCAGTGCCAAGATTTTTTTGATTTTAAGTGTCCCTTAATGCAAATATTTTGATTTATTATTATTATTATTATTCTTTCGATGTTTCGATTTCGATTATTAGAGAACCTTCGCTTCCGGTTCCTCCGGCGAGGAAGCGTCCTTCGAGCTCTCCACGTCATCAAAGTGAAGTATTTTCTCATTTGTGTCTGTCAAATTTCCACTCGTTAATTTTACTGTTTCTAATTCGTTTTGGTTTGTAATTCGTGAAAACTTGTGTGTAATTAGTCTGTTTTTGTTCACACCATGTGCGCGGCCTGGTCCCTCGATATTTTGTCAACTTAAGTTTTTTTGTTGTTTTTTTTTTGTATACAGAATCGAGGCCCGTGAAAGAGTTAACATTTATCACACAAACAAATCAAACAGACAAACAAAATATATAAAAAGAGAGCGGTAGACAAGATGGGGAGAGAAGGGGAAGCACACAAACACAACATTTGAGAGCAGGGACATCGGGACATGTGTGGGAGGGAGAGGGCTGGGGGGAGGAGGCATGGGAAGGGGGTGCGGGGGGGTGGTGGGAGAAGTATAAAACACAAGGACACCAAGGACTTCCAGGAAAGAAGTTGGTATTTCAAAAAAGTGGATTTGGGGTGAAATTAACGGGGGTGGAAAAGATCAAGGTTTTGGATGGGGGAAGATAAGAGATGGTGGTGAACAGCTGTTTTCAAGACCTGGAGGGAGGAGTGGGATTGAAGAGAGTGAGGGAGTTTGTTCCAGAGGTGGGAGAAAAGAGGAATGAAGGAGTGAAGGTGAGCAGAGACTTGATTTTGGCAGTTTAACCATAAGAGGGTTGCAGGCAGATCTGGTGCGACCTGTAGGAATATTTGGGGGACAGAGCCCAGAGAGAGCTGGGGGGGCAAGGCCGGAGAGGAGTTGGTAGAAGACGGAAAGACCACCAACGTGCCTGCGGTGAGCGAGTGAAAGGCCCTCGGAGTTAGCTTCATTGCGGGAGATTCCAATGATTCTGAACGCTTTGGTTTCAACAGCGTGAAGACGAGCTACAGTCACGTGAAAAAGTAAGTACACCCCATGTAAAGTTTTGACTTTTTCAACATATTTCAACATACAGCTATTTGATCTTCATTTCAACAATATTGACAGATAAAGGTGATATAACATAACAAATATCTTGAAACATTTGCATTTTGTAGTCCATTGTATAATTTACATAAACATAAATGCAAATTTCGCATGTGGAAAAAATAGTACACCCTTGGCTCTAATAGGTGGTATTTCCCCCTTTGGCAGAAACAACCTCAAGTAGGCGTTTCTTATAACTGTCTACCAGTCTTGGACATCGACTGGGAGAAATTTTTTCCCACTCCTCCATGCAGAATTCTTTCAGCTGTGCGATGTTTGAGGGGTTTCTTGCATGCACAGCTCGTTTCAAATCCCCCCACAATATCTCGATGGGATTTAGATCCGGGCTTTGACTTGGCCATTCCAGAACCCTCCATTTCTTTCTTTTCAGCCATGCCTTGGTGGATTTACTGGTATGTTTAGGGTCATTTTCATGTTTCAAGGTCCACCTTCGGTTGAGCTTCAATTTTCCGACAGATGGCCTCACATTATCCTCAAGCACCCTCTGGTACGATGAATAATTCATAGTGGATTCTATGATGGTGAGCTGCCCAGGCCCTGATGCAGTAAAGCTGCCCCAAACCATATTTCCACCACCATGCTTTACAGTTGGTATCAGGTTCTTGTGGTCAAATGCTGTCTGGTTTTCACCAAACACGTCTTCTGGTACTGTGGCCAAATAGCGCTACCTTTGACTTTTCTGTCCTGAGCACATTGTTCCAGAAGTGCTGTCTTTGCCGAGGTGTTCATTGGCAAACTTTAGTTTTGCCCTGATGTTCTTTCTGGACAGCAAAGGTTTCCTCCTGGCAAACCTCCATGTAGATTAAATTTGTGCAGCCTCTTTCTAATGGTAGACTCGTGCACTTTGACATCAACAGTGGCAAGAGCTACCTGTAGGTCCCGTGATGACATTCTGGGATTCTTACAGACTTCTTTCAGCATATTGCGTCCTGCCCTCGGGCTGAACTTGCTGGGGCGGCCTGGCCTGACCAAGTTGGCAGTTGTTTGGAATCTTCTCCACTTGTAGATGATATTCCGGACAGTCGAATGATTGATTTCAAATTGTTTGGAGATCTTTTTAAATCCCTTCCCAGACTCGTAGGCATCTATAACCTTCTTTCTGAAGGCCTGAGAGAGCTCTTTTGATTTAGGCGTGGTGACACCGCACACTTCAACAACAAAGAGCAAACCAAACTAAATGTCAGGT
Organism: Myxine glutinosa; assembly: GCF_964187855.1. NCBI lineage: Eukaryota > Metazoa > Chordata > Myxini > Myxiniformes > Myxinidae > Myxine > Myxine glutinosa. Next base: position 15,199 of record NW_027619037.1, read on the forward strand.
TTAAATAAGACAGGTTCCTCCAAGATCCTCTCTCTAACGATGTTCTAATAATTTGCACCTGAGCTGGTGCACCTGATTCAAATTTTAGGTATTTGAAGTAGTGATAAATGTTAGGGGTGTACTTACTTTTTCCAGCTGTGAAATTTGCATTTATGTTTATTTAAATTATACAATGGACTACAAAATGTAAATGTTTCATGATATTTGTTATATTATATCACCTTTTTCTATTAATATTGTTGAAATGAAGATCAAATAGCTGTATGTTGAAATATGTTGAAAAAGTCAAAACTTTAGATGGGGTGTACTTACTTTTTCACGTGACTGTAGGTGTGAGGCAGGAGCACCAGCCCAGAGGGGAGAGCAGTATTCCATTGAGCTGCAGATGAAAGCCTTGTAAGTTCTTTCCTTCGATGTATTGCTTTTTTCTTGCATTTTCTTTTATCCCCTTATCTCCACCGAACATCTTACCCTTTGTCTAACGTTTTTAATACAAACAAAAGCAAAAAACATTTATTATTTCCTTCCCTCCTCGTGGTCCCAGCCGACGACCACGTGCGTGTTGTCTCGCCCCGCCCCATTTATCTCCTTTTTCTTCCACCTTTCCCGCCAATACTCACCTTTCCAATTCTAGTTTACACCAGACTCATTCAACCCTTTCTCCTTCTTTCTCAGATCCACGCCCTCACTTCAGGGAATTTTCCCAGATTGTTTTTCATGGTTTTGCTTAAATATTATTTAAATATGTTAAAACTTTTCCCTGCAGTGTTTTACTCAGTGGTATTTTACAAAACGCTGTTTGTCTTCCTTCTTAAAAGGCTTTTTTCAATTTCCTCATCAAATCATTCCATTAAAAAAAAAAATTAAAGCCCTTACAGTTCTTTCTTTCTACATTATCTAAACTCACCTAAATTCCACTCCCCCTCGATTATTTTCAAATGGATGTCTGACTTGAAAATCGCAAGAAACCCAGTTTGTAATAAATGTTCGTTTGTCATTAATCGTCCACTTTCTAAACTGTCCCCTCACCCCTCCCCTCCTAAACTCCCTCCTCACACATCCCCTCCTAAACTCCCCCTCACCCCTCCCTTTCAATTCTCACCCCTCCCTTTCAATTCTCACCCCTCCCCTTACAATCTCCCCCTCCCCTTCAAATCTCCCCCCTCACCCCTCCCCTTCAAATCTTCCACCTCACCACTCCCTTTCAAAACTGCCCCTCACTCCTCCCCTTCAAAACTTCCCCTCACTCCTTCCCTTCAAAAGTGCCCCTCACTCCTCCCCTTCAAAAGTGCCCCTCACTCCTCCCTTTCAAAAGTTCCTCTTACTCCTCCCATTCAAAACTCCCCCCCCCCCACCCCTCGCTTTCTAATCTCCCCCCCCCCCCTACCATCTTTCTCCAATTCTCCCCCTCCCCCCTCCTCCTCAGAGCTGCCTCCTCCCCACTTCCTCCCCCTTCCATCTCATACCTCCACCTCCTCCAATCTTTTACTTTGCTCTGCTCCTCCTCAAACAACACCTCACTTTGCCTCATCCTATCACCATCAAACCTTTTGTCCTCCTCATCCTTCCCTTTCTCCTAACTCTTCTGCTATCTCTGACACACTATCAACAGCTCTCCCTACCTCCCTCATCTTTCCCTACCCCTACCCTCCCCTGTCCTGTACCCGATGCTCCCCTCACTCTTCCTTCACGGTATGGACCTCAAACATCCGGAGCCTTCGCCCAAACCTGATTGATCTCTCCATACAGGTTGATTCTGACAAATCAGACTTGATCTGCTCAACAGAAATTTTCCTACTTCAAGAGGTCTCTGATTCCTTAATATCTCTTCCTGGTTACTCCCTCCTCCGGTATGATAGACCTGAGCCTCGTTCTGGTGGTGGGGTTGCTATCTTTATCAAAAACGCTCTTCCTCACTCTCCTTGCACTGCCTCTCTCTACCCCACCCCAGGAGTACCTCTGGCTACGGCTTCCCTTCCGCGCCCATCTTTTGTTCATATTAGTCTAGTAGGAAGACTAGGTCCCCCTGCACCCCCCGGAGATATACTTCTAATCAGTGTTTCTAGATTGGAAAAAATGTGTAGAAAATGACTAGCTATGGCCCCAAGCTGAAAAAATGTCCCACATACCATTTTTATGCAAATTACTGCTGCCATTATCAAAAAAACGATTTTTGACATATCTCAGCCAATATTGCAGATAATTGAAAAATGAAGGTGTCTAGACCCATGTTTTGAAGGGCATAGATCATGATAGAACTATTCATAACATGATTACATGTGTCTATGGTATACTAGTATGCATATTAATGCTGTAATTACAAAATAATCAGTTTTACAAATGATAAGGATACGTTAATACTGCAGATAACTTAACATGGTACATAAGGGGTCTAAACCCAGGTATTTTCAAGGTTAAATGTCAACAAGATGCTCCTGAGTCTTGCATAGGGGCGGGACATTGGCAGTAACATTGGTACCACTCAACTTTTCTTCCCACCATTGACTTTGTATTGCGAGAGATTTTCACTTGCTTATTTAAAGGTTTCTCACCCAGCCCACGTAAAATCTACCAACTCCTGCTGTTAACTCCCAAACATATTTTTTTATGTTATCCAATCACAGTGCAGAAATGACAGACTAGAGATCCAAATTAGTGCTGCTATAGCTGCCATTTTACATTTCCATCCATGTAACATGCGCGCTCGCGCGCTCGTATCAATTGGTAATGTCGCGCGCTCGTATCAATTGGTAACGTTGATGTTATTGAATACCTCAGTTGAAAGTTCAGTCTTCCATTCCATCTGTGTGTTGTTCTTGGTATTCATCCTCCAATCTAGCCAGGTAAGATGCTAACTATAATGTTACTCACACTCTTGACTTCAGTTTCTGCATGAAATCATAAACAGGCAGAATAACAGCTGAGCCAGCTAGCACCATGTTAGCTAACGTTAAAGCTAGCCTCATCTATGTACAGTATGTTCCTAATGTCGGTGTAACTTAAACTTTTGTTAATGCCAAACATGAGACATATCTGTTGACTTCTGTATATGAATTGAACCAGAAAGAGGCACGACAGCTGAGCTAGCTACAGTAACTTAGCACAATGTTTCATTGGCCTAGATAGCTAACGTTAGTGTGGAAGAATTTAGATGTTTTAGCTATTAGCACTTTTGATGCCACTAAACATGGTTTAGTCAGCTAAAAAGTACCCTAGTGTAGAACATGACTCAGAACCTCTGTTACCTCACTGAAAACTCAGAGCCTCCTTTCACAGGCACTTTTAACATCATTCGTGATTTCTTATTTGTCATTTAACAGTGATGGTAGACATCGACAGCAAGCATGCCCAAAAGAAAACGGAGTGTAGAACCTGCAGCCCAAAGCTCTCCTCCTACATGCATCCTTCATGTACCATCCATGTCTGATCATGGGGATTTCACGCCCCTCCGTAAAATTAAAGGATCTGCTTCAGAAAAACTGCAACTGCTTCAAAAGATCCGGGATAGACGTCTCAACCAACCGCATGACTCCCCATGTCGTATGCAATCAGTATGTGATCAGATCCCGGCAACTCTTCCTGATGACCTAGAAAGAGTAGGATATCACAGCAAGTGTTATAAGCACTTTGTCCGCCACTTTCATCGTCTGGGAGATGATACAGAACCAGGGCCATCAACCTCATCATGGCATCACTCTCCTCGTAAACCAGGAGGTTCTGCTGAACCCATCTTCCCGCCAGAGTGTATATTTTGTGAGAAAGTTGAGACCAAAGATGCTCATCGCAATACTGAGAGGCCTACAACCTTCCCATCCTTTAAAAACAAAGAAAATGCATGGGAGCAAATCGAAACACGGGCTGAGAAAATGGGTCTCTATCGACTCCATCGAAAGGTGAAAAACAAAGACCTCTTTGCATGTGAGGCCAAACACCATCCGTCATGTTTTAAAGCTTTCCGCACAGCATTCTACAACTATGAGCGTGCGATTCACAGAGCCGAAGCACCAAAGGAGCAGGCTTGCATGTCAGCCGCCCATGAAAAGGCATTCAACTCAGTACTGGAACACATTCAAACCCAGGTCATCCAGCAGAATAAAGTTCTACAGCTTTCTTCCTTGCGCTTGCTCTATGTCGAGGAACTGAAACTGAATGGATATGAGAACTCAAATTATCGGTCAGAGAAACTACTGAAACGCCTACAGAATGACCCAATCAAGGAGCATATCCACTTCACGAAGGTTGATCATGACAAATGTGATGTCATTTCTTTCTGGCTTGTGCACAGCTCAAACATAACAGTTTCCAATGCTCTCGCACGAGCATTCACACTCGGAAGCACAAACAAGAACCAAAATGTTGCCCTCCAACTTCGCCAGGGTATTCTACAGGCTTTCAGAGAGTGTAAAGACCAACCATGGCCACCAACAGCTGAAGACATGGAGCTCAATCCTGAAGACATCCTACCTCCAGACCTTGTCCGCTTTCTCAGCGTGCTAATGACTGGCAAGGAGGGCATCGAGACAGAAAAGGTGAAGCGTCTGGTCTTCTCCATTGGACAAGATCTGTGCCGTGCAGTGTCAGATGGAAAATGGAAGTTACCAAAGCACATTCTCCTCTGTGTGACTGTAAGGCACCTGTTCCGAAGCAAACAGCTCACCACAATACTACACAGGCTTGGACACTCTGAGAGCTACGATTTCGCCTTGGAGTTGGAAACTGCTCTCGCCAAGGTCCTGGATGAAGTCTCAACTTATCGTACACCACAAATTGTGACAGGAGAGGGCAACCTTGTATTCCACTGTGAGTGGGACAACTTGAATAAAACCACTACCAGTGTGCACGGCAGCAACATTGTAAACAGTGCTGGAGGAATCATGGTGCAGGAGGTCAAGCCCGGGTTCGAGAGCAGCAAGGACCGAATGCTACCTACCATCAATAGGTCACAACAGCGTAGCCTGAAGGTCGACACACCAAAAACTCTCCCACCCTTGCACTTTACTCGCGTTGGCCCGAAGTTCCCTGAAGGCTCATCATTCACACCGCCAGCAGAGAATGACACAGTCTATGCCACTACGATGCAAGAGTACTACATCTGGCTCTTCATCAGATACATCGGAAGCTGTGGCCTGCAGCCTGTGCCTGGGCTAGGGGGTTTCACCTCTGCAACTGGTTCTCCCCCACCCAGCAAATCAACAGTCGACTACTGCACGCCTATCCACCAACCGATCACAGACAACGCAGTTGTTCGTGAGCTACTGAAGCGTTCCGAGGCAGCAACTGCTGAGGTGGGTCAGAGATGGGTCCTGAATACATTTGATCTGGGTGTCTGCATGAAAGCCCTTCCCATCATCTGGCGCTGGCCAAATGAATTTGCTAGTCATGTAGTAACGATTGGACCCTTCCACACATCCATGAACTACATCCCTGGGAGAGGACTACTGTGCCACTCTCCTGGGGTACTATGTGTTCAGCGGAGAAGACTGCACCAGTGCCTTCAAAGGGAAGGGAAAAGTCGGGCCCTTGAAAAAGCTGGAGAAGAATCCCAGGTTTCACAGGGCATTCGGTGAACTGGGTGACAACTGGGATGCCAACCCTGAGGTGGAGAGGCAGTTAGAAAAATTCACCTGTGTGATGTACGGCCAGAGTCGCGAGTCATCAGTGGACATTGTCCGTGCCAAGCTGCTACGAAAAATGGTGGGAGAGGACAAGACCCTCACATCCAAGTCCAAGGTTGATCTGGCTCGCCTTCCTCCATGCCAGTCTGCCCTGAAGCCGCACATCCAGCGTGTGAACCACCGCGTAGCATTGTACAAAAGAGCCGATCAACCTATCATCGAAAAGCCAAAACCTTATGAGGAGCAAGGATGGATAAGGACTGATGAAGGACTGTTGAAACCAATGTGGTCCAGTGGTCCCATCCTACCAACCTCACTGGTGGATCTTCTGAACACAGGAGAGCACGAAGAGGAGGAGGAAGAGGAAGGAGAAGAAGAGTTTGACTCTGACGATTTCGATGAAAATGATGATGACTGACTCAGTGTAGAATCACTAATGCTAATGATGTTTATCTAAAACAAGCAAGAGAAGAGTGGTCACATTGAGTGCTAGGACTATTTTGACAGTTGTAATATTTAGAAAAATAAAACTTTGTGTTAACGTCTGTGTAGACGGACCTTAATATGAGTCTATTATTTCGTAAAACTGTGATTATTTTGTAAATAAAGCACTAATTAGCATACTAGTATACCATAGACACATGTAATCATGTTATGAATAGTTCTATCATGATCTATGCCCTTCAAAACATGGGTCTAGACACCTTCATTTTTCAATTATCTGCAATATTGGCTGAGATATGTCAAAAATCGTTTTTTTGATAATGGCAGCAGTAATTTGCATAAAAATGGTATGTGGGACATTTTTTCAGCTTGGGGCCATAGCTAGTCATTTTCTACACATTTTTTCCAATCTAGAAACACTGATTAGAAGTATATCTCCGGGGGGTGCAGGGGGACCTAGTCTTCCTACTAGACTATATGTGCTCTGTACCGTCCTCCAAACAGTGATGACTCCATTTACATCTCACTGTCTGACAACATGGACCAACTTCTATCCACTCATCCCAACTCTCTCTTCCTCATATGTGGCGACTTCAACTGTCATCATGTCAGCTGGCTGGGTGTGGGTACCTCTCTCACCAGCCACGGCACCTCAGCAAAGGACTTCTGCATCTATCTGGGACTTACACAGTCTGTGAATTTCCCGACCCGGATCTCAGTCAACGGAGCGTCTTCTCTTTTGGACTTGGTTATGACAAACTTCCCTGCAAATTTTTGCTGCTCTTCTTCTGCTCCAATCGGTTCATCTGATCATTTGCTTGTTAAAGTGGACATCTCCCTGGCCATTCTCAGAGAGCCTCCTCAGCCTCCTCAGCGTCGACGAGTTTGGCATTTCACTCATGCCGACTGGCACGGTCTTCAAACAGCCATCAATCGTCTGGACTGGTCTCCCATCTCTACTGCCTTTGCTTCAACTCTTCTTGGGAATTCTTCCAAAGTAAACTGCTTTCTCTCATGCACAGATTTATCCCATCTTGTCTTCAGTTGTCATACCCTTCCTCCCATCCATGGTACACAGAATCTTTTGGTGAGGCAGTTGCCATGAAACAACTTGTCTTTGCCTCTTGGAAGGCAAATCCAACTGAAGGCAAATCTCAGTTACTTTCACGAAGCCAGGAACAAGTGTGCGTCTATCCTCAGGAGAGCCAGGAAACAATATCTTTCTACTCTTAAGACTGAACTCTCAAACCTGTCTCCCTCCTCCAAATACTGGTGGCGTCTGGTCAAATCTGTTTCTGGTGTTTGTTCCCCCTCCATCCCCTCCCTTACCTCAAATGGCTACACAGCTGACACCGCACGTGACAAAGCCGAATGCCTCAACTCTGTGTTTGCCTCTAAATCTTGTGTTCCAAACCCATCTCTCTCTGTTCCCACCTTTCCCAGTCATACCCAGCTGCTTCTGGACTCTGTGTCCTTCTCTCCTGACAAGGTGGAGAAGTTTCTGTCAAACCTCGACTCTGATTCTACAACTGGACCAGACAGCATCAGCCCACGGGTCCTATAATCCTGCTCTTTTTATTATTATTTTTGTACACATGATCGAGGCTCGTGTAAGAGCTAAAATTAATCACAAAAAAAAACAATCGGACACATAAAACATAATAAAGGGAGCGGGTGACAAGATGGGAAGAGAGAGGGAAACGCACAAGTACAACAGCTCTGCCGCTCTATCTCACTCTCTCTCTGTTCTCTTCACCCTCTCTTTTGCTCAAGGTCATCTGCCATCAGCTTGGAAATCAGCAAACATTACCGCTTTACACAAATAGGAGCAAAAACAGATCCTTGCAGACAGAAAAACAGAACAGATGACAGACCAATCAGCCTGCTCCCAATTATCAGCAAGGTCATGGAATCAATTATCGCTTCTGACATCAAATCCTTCCTCTTCTCCAATGGCTTCATCTCGGATCATCGATTTGGATTCAGACCAGATCATTTTACTCTGGCCATGCTGCTTCTGCTGTCTCAACAAAAGATGGAGGTCCTCAACCCCAAACAGGAAATCAGAGCTGTCTCCCTTGACATATCTCGTGCCTTTGATATGGTCTGCCACCCCGCCCTGCTCACCAAACTCTCCTCCTATGGTATCCATGGAACGTTTGGTTTGCAGACTTCCTTTCTGGTCGCAGTCAACGTGTGGCCCTGAATGGAATTCTCTCATCTCCCCTTCCTGTTCAGGCTGGAGATCCTCAAGGCAGTGTCATGGGCCCTGTGCTTTTCTGGTTTTCATTAATGATCTCTCCGACTCTCTGCAAAATCCTCTCTATCTCTTTGCTGATGACTCCACTCTCTGCCGCTCCATATCTGAAACCTCAGATCGACAGGCAGCAGCCTCTTCACTGTCTGCAGACCTGGATAAAGTGACAAACTGGTCAAACAAGTGGAACATGTCTTTCAATCCTGACAAATCTCACACACTCACTTTGTCTCTCTGAAAAGACTGCCTGGACAACCCTCCCATCTACATTCGGAACAATCCTCTTGAAGAAGTTCTGTCACTCAAGCTTTTGGGTCTCACTATCTGCCATGATCTTTCCTGGGAAAACCACATTTCCAAGCTGGCCTCCCATGTCAGTCGCCGTCTGGGTAGCCTCCGTCGTGCAAAGTCCTTTCTGAGCACTTCTGAGCTCCTCACCACATACAAAGCTTTCATCTGCAGCTCAATGGAACACTGTTCTCCCCTCTGGGCTGGTGCTCCTGCCTTACACCTAGCCCCGCTTCACGCGGTTGAAACCAAAGCGTTCAGAATCATCGGAATCTCCCGCGATGAAGCTGATTCTGAGGGCCTTTCACTCACTCACCACAGACAGGTTGGTGGTCTTTGTCTTCTACCGACTCCTTTCCGGCCTAGCTCCCCCAGCTCTGTCTGTGCTCTGTCCCCCAAATATTCCTTCAGGATGCACAAGATCTACCAGAAACCATCTTCTGGTGAAACTGCCAAAATCAAGACTGTCTGCTGACCTTCACCTTTTCATTCCTCTTTTCTTCCGCCTGTGGAACAAACTTCCACACTCTCTTCAATCCCACTCCTCCCTCCAGGTCTTAAAAACGACTGTTCACCACAATTTCTTTTTCTTCCCCCATCCAAAACCTTTATCTTTTCTACCCCCGTTAATACACCCCAAATCCACCTCTTTCAATATTAGACTTCATTCCTGAAATTCTTTGTCGTGTCGATTTGTTTTATACCGTGTACCCCCCCCCCCCCCCCCCTGCCCTCATCTGCCCAGCCCTCTCCCTTCCACAGATCCCCCGATGTCCCTGTTCTCTACTGTTGTTGTGCTTGTGTGTGTCAGTCCCTCTCCCCAACTTCTCTCTCGCTCCCTTTATTATATGTTTTATGTGTCCGTTTTATTTTTGTGCTAAATGTTAGCTTTTCCACAAGCCACGATCTTGTATACAAAAAAAAGAAAGAAAAGATGAGTTTAATGCACCAGCACCTGTAGTTGAAGATGAGGAGTGCTCATAAGTCACACTGGTCCAGTTGCTCAAGATCTTTTGATCGATGCCCATTGCAGCGACCTGCACAAGAACCTTTAACACCAGGACGTATGTCCATGATGTTGAAGAAAGTATATTTTGTCTTGTACTGACAACAGGGAAAAGAGGAAAATATTATGCAGTGGGCCACAATTCAAAAATTGCTAAGAGGAGTTCAAGAGCTTACGGTTTAGTGTGAAGGTGCCCCCGTATTTCCCACATTTTTTTTGTTGTATACCAAGTCAGGCTCGTATAACAGCTAACACTGCAGCCAGGCTCGTATATAGAACATGTAATAAAGGGATCGGGGAAAAAAGACGGGAGAGAAAGGGAAGCACAACAACAGTAGAGAACAGGGACATCAGGAGATCTGTGGAAGGAAGAGGGCTGGGCAGCATACACAGGATAGACAAGATGGACACTATTGGGGGAATTCAGAAAGAAAAAGGAATGAAGTTGGAGATTGAAATAGGTGGATTTGGGGTGTGTTAACGGGGGTACAAAAGATCAAGGTTTTGGAATGGGGAAAAGATAAGTGATGGTGGTGAACAGCTGTTTTAAAGACCTGGTGGGAGGAGTGGGATTGAAGAGAGTGTGGGAGTTTGTTCCACAGGTGGAAGAAAAGGAATGAAAAGGTGAAGGTGAGCAGAGAGTCTTGATTTGGTTTTGGGGGGTACAAAAGATCCAAAACCTTGATCTTTTCTACCCACATTAAAACATCCCAAAACTACTTCTTTAAATCCCCAACTTCTTTCCTGTAGTGTTCTTTCCAAATTCCTAGTGGTGTTCATTTGCTTTATACCGTGTACCCCTCCCTCCTTCCCCAGCGCTCCTCCTTCCACAGATCTACCGACGTCCCTGTTCTCTACTGTTGTGCTTGTGTGTTTCCCTCTCTCTTTCCCCCCTTATCTCCCGCTCCCTTCATTTTATGTTTTATGTGTCTGTGCATGTTTTCATGTTCAATGTGTTAACTCTTTCATGAGCCTCGATTCTGTCTACAAAAAAAATAAACTTTGATACAGCTAAAGGAAGTCACAATTAATTGGTCAAATCAAGGGAATAATATTCAGCTGGTGGTGTGGGTAAAAAAAAAAAAAATCTACATAGCTTGACATAATCCGCCTGGAAACTTTGATGACAACCTTTTGTGTTTTTATTAAGAAGGATGAAAAATTATCCGACATGGCTTTCAACTTCCTAACTTTAAGCTTGCTCCGGCCATGCGGTGTCAATCTCGGATCAGCTGCTTCCTGGAGTCTGCTCTACAGCAGATGAGCCTTGACAAGTTGGACCAGCATTGCGACGTTCCTTCCTCGGGCAGGGTGGAATGAAGAATCGAGGCTGGCACAGCATAGTGAACCCACAATGCGTGCCCCTGCGGGCTTTCTCTGCTGGGTATACCAGTTTAACTGGGATGCCAGATTAGTTCTGAAAGTGTGGGTTTATTGGAAACCTGAGTATTCCGCTTTTACCGCAGCGCATCCGTCCACCTGTGCTGGCATTCGTGAAGCTGGGAGCTTTGGAATGTGATGTCTTATTTTTATATATAGAGTGCGCCCCTTGGAACAGCAAATAATATGACAGCTGGAACAGAGTAAAGAGGTAATGAGAAGCAGATGTCGAAAATGGCGACAGATAAAAACGGTCTATTTAAACAGCTCTGAAAAGAGTCACAACTCACAGTGGAGGTAAATTTGAGCATGGGTGGAGTGATTAGGAACTTATTCCAGAGTTACAAAGGTTGTACGTAAGCTTCAGACTCAAATCCGTTGCTACCTTTTTAGTCCGACAATGAGTCTGGTCTTTAGCCAGCCGGCAAAGCTCTTTGCTTGCATGGCGAATTAAATTGGTCTGTACTGGAAAGAAAGCTCCTTCAATACGTCTCTTCAAAGTATTTAATGTCTTTAGAACCTGCTTTCACATGTCAATAATGGAGTTAACAATTTGTGCACTCCAGAAAGTGAAGCTTTTGTTCATTGTTGATGAAATTGCTGTTGTTTTCCCAGGTGAGGGCATTCCAATAGTAGTTATACTTCAGTCTATTTTGTAGATGTTCTTTATTAACTATAAAGTACTGTACAGTACTATTGTTTTATTGCAGTATAATTATCTGCCACTACACTGGTAAATTGGAAAAAAAATAGTTGAGCTTCCTTTCAACTATAGTATACTCTATAAAAATGGCAACACACTTCACTGCACTACACTACACCTACAGATCACGGCAGCATCACTTTGTACTGTTGCTAACTATCGTGCTACTGTAGTCTTACTTCGTCTCAATACAGCAATTTTTTTTTTTTAACCACCAAAAACATTCCCGAGCACACTCTCCCTCAAACAACCAAAGCCACAAGCCGAACTATATATATCTACCATATAAAACACAATGTCAGTTTGTGTTTGTACAGATGTCTGTCCCACTTTAATGGGTAGGTTTTTAAGGCCATCTTTTAATACCAATGTGTGCTCACGACCGTCTATTTTGAGGATAAAACAAAGTCGAAAAACATTTTCCATAAAAAAGTAATTATGTATCTTCTATTGGAAATGTAGACAGTGGCTTGGAAACCGAGCCACAAGGGTAGTGTACAAAATCGTTTAAAAACAAAATAAAACAACAAATACAAGGCTCAGGGAGGTGAATTTCCCTGCGCATGATGTACAACTCGCACAGATTAAAAGGAGTGTTCATTTATGTCTGTAGGATGTCTAATACAAAAAGAAGATACAAGAACGGCACTCAGGAGAGCGCATACCTCCGCCAGGCTGAACAGTTTGTTTTGTATCCCACTGATGGGCTGAATCTGGATTCGGACCTGAACCAAAATCTAATCGGCTTATTCTTGTCGACTAACCAACTCGTCCAAGTTTATTCATAACTCGTACATAACTGTTTTAAATATGTTATACAGTCACGTGAAAAAGTAAGTACACCCCATGTAAAGTTTTGACTTTTTCAACATATTTCAACATACAGCTATTTGATCTTCATCTATCTATAATTCCAGCAATCTCTGTGTGTCTGTGTGTCTGTGTGTCTGTGTGTCTGTGTGTCTGTGTGTCTGTGACCGCTGTTTCTCGACAACCACGGGTCCGATATACTTGAAACTTGCCAGGTATATTGCTGGGGACCCGAGGATGTGCCTTTTCAAGGTTTGTAATTAATCGGACAAGTACTTACCGAGCTATGTCCAAAAAACGCTTCAACCAATCAGAGAGCAGCGAGCTATCACGTGTGCCGAACGTGGCGATCAGACTCTGCCTCGGACGGCACATTTGACAGCGTATTCATTTATTTCACGTTGGAAAACTATGTTGCCGTTAAACTATGTTTTAAAACGAATTCAAACTGCGATTAAATTAAAACGATTCATCGTAACTGCGATTTGCGAACTTCCGGACAGTGACGACTTATCTTCCGGCAGCCAATCACAGAACGCTTTGTTGCGTAGGCGTGGCCGATGTGAGACGAGCGGAGCTGAGCGCGTTACGAGCTGACCGCCATTACGGTACGTAATTCGATTTCTTATGCGCATTATTTCTCCCAATTCAGTCAGAGCGAAGGGCGGAAGCGAAGAGCGTTGTTTTTTTTGTTTACGGGCGTACGGGCGGGGTAGAGCGTACGGGTAGCCTTTTTTTTTTTTTTTGGCCACGGAACGGGCACCCACGTACGGGCAATGCCCTAGTCTATCTATAATTCCAGTAATCTCTGTGTGTCTGTGACCGCTGTTTCTCGACAACCACGGGTCCGATATACTTGAAACTTGCCAGATATACTGCTGGGGACCTGAGGATGTGCCTTTTCAAGGTTTCATATTAATCGGACAAGTAGTTACCGAGCTATGTCCAAAAAACGATTCGACCAATCAGAGAGCAGCGAGCTATCACGTGTGCCGAACGTTCGCAAGCCGTTCGCTTTGGCTTTGCGAATGGACCAAACCATTTCATGTAAATAGAGGGGGGGGATTGTCACCGTACTCGCAAGCCGTTCGCTTTGGCTTTGCGAATGGACCAAACCATTTCATGTAAATAGAGGGGGGGGATATAATTTTAGATATATATATAGTACGGGCATGCCCTAGTTTCAACAATATTGATAGATAAAGGTGATATAATATAACAAATACTAGTGGGGTCACCCGTGGGAATCCCACGGGCATGGGCGTGTGACATTTGGACATCTTGATTTCGATGCTGCACATTAAATTTTACAAAATGGTTACTGGCAATTCATCAGATCCAGAAATGGTGTAATGAACACAATGTATTTATTTCACATATGTGACCACTCACTCCTCTCCACCCTCACGCCTCTCTAATCCCACTCCTCCTCACACTCCTCTCCAATACCTCCTCACACTCCCCTCCAATACCCCCTCACACTCCCCTCCAATACCTCCTCACACTCCCCTCCAATACCTCCTCACACTCCTCTCCAATACTTCCTCACACTCCTCTCCAATCCCTCACTCTCCCCTCCAATCGCTCCTCACTCTCCTCTCCAATCGCTCCTCACACTCCTCTCCAATCTCTCACTCTCCTCTCCAATCGCTCCTCACTCTCCGCTCCAATCGCTCCTCACTCACCGCTCCAAGCGGCCCTCACTCTCCAACCCCTCGCTCTCCAACCCCTCGCTCCTTGCTCTCCAACCCCTCGCTCCCCCTCTCCAACTCCTCGCTTCCCCCTCTCCAACCCTTCGCGCCTCACTCTCCAACCCCTCGCTCCTCACTCTCCAACCCCTCGCTCCTCACTCTCCAACCCCTCGCTCCTCGCTCTCCAACCCCTAGCTCCTCGCTCTCCAACCCATAGCTCCTCACTCTCCAACCCCTAGCTCCTCGCTCTCCAACCCCTAGCTCCTCTCTTTCCAACCCCTCACTCCTCGCTCTCCAACCCCTCGCTCCTCGCTCTCCAACCCCTCTTGCCTCGCTCTCCAACCCCTCTTGCCTCGCTCTCCAACCCCTCTTCCCTCGCTCTCCAACCCCTCGCTCCTCGCTCTCCAACCCCTCACTCCTCGCTCTCCAACCCCTAGCTCCTCACTCTCCAACCCCTCGCTCCTCGCTCTCCAACCCCTCGCTCCCCAACCCCTCGTGCCTCGCCCCCCAACCCCTCGCGCCTCGCCCCCCAACCCCTCACGCCTCGCTCTCCAACCCCTCGCTCCTCGATCTCCAACCCCTCGCTCCTCGATCTCCAACCCCTCGCTCCTCGCTCTCCAACCCCTCGCTCCTCACTCTCCAACCCCTCGCTCCTCACTCTCCAACCCCTTGCCCCTCACTCTCCAACCCCTCACTCCTCACTCTCCAACCCCTCGCACCTCGCTCCTCTCCCGTCTCCCGTCTCATTCATTTTGGAAATGGAAGTTTCCACGCAATGCATGAATTGTCACGATCCTCAAGAGGAGGTGTCTCGTAATCATCAAAAGGCAAGTAAATTACATTGTGAAAAATAAAGATTTCAAATAAACATATTTAAAGTGTATGCGCACATAACTAATAAAAAAAACAAAGAAATATCTCTCGGTAATTTCCTGAAACATATTTTCGTTTTTACTTCCGGATAATAATGTTGAATGAAATAAGAACTAAGAAATATATGTCGTTTTGTGACGAGTGTCATCAAAAGTAAAAGTAATATATCTTAACGGTAAAGAAAAAGCGAATTTTTAATAGATGTCGACATTTTCCCCGACTTATTTTAAGTGGTGTATTTTCGTGTATCATCGCGGCGTGATTTAAAAAAATATATCTCTGCATTTTCCCGTGTGTGCGTGAATGTTCTCAATTATTTCTGACACCGAGTCTAAAACCATCGATAAAAATTAAATCAGATGGTGAATTCGAGATAAAATCATGAGGGTGACTCAATGAATGGGCTTTATTTTACAGGCCTTTGAGAAATCATTTCGTTCTATGAACGGAAAAACTTTCATGGGATTCTCTTCCCGTTTTTTTTCAACCGAGTCTAAAACTATGTTAGCGACTGTTAAAAATGAAATGATATATCGAATTTGAGTTGAAATAAACCTGTGAGAGGAAGAAAGACAGCACGGGCCTAACTAAACAGGCCTCAAAGCTATTCGAGTTAATAAAATGGTGGATATTTGTTTACATGAACCCTCTCCAAGAATGGGTGGAGCTACTCTGTAAACAGAGTAAGCCACACACCCAGACAGACAGACAGAATCACCGTAGCCTATTATAATATAGATCATGAAACATTTACATATTGTAGTCCATTGTATAATTTAAATAAACATAAATGCAAATTTCACATGTGGAAAAAGTAAGTACACCCCTACATTTATCACTACTTCAAATACCTAAAATTAGAATCAGGTGCACCAGCTCAGGTGCAAATGATTAGAACATCGTTTTCGAGGATCTTGGAGGAACCTGCCTTATTTAAACCTCAGACATTTAGTTTGGTTTGCTCTTTGTTGTTGAAGTGTGCGGCGTCACCATGCCGAGATCAAAAGAACTCTCTGAGGCCTTCAGAAAGAAGGTTATAGATGCCTATGAGTCTGGGAAGGGATTTAAAAAGATCTCCAAACAATTTGAAATCATTCGACTGTCCGGAAGATCTTCTACAAGTGGAGAAGATTCCAAACAACTGCCAACTTGTTCAGGCCAGGCCGCCCCGGCAAGTTCAGCCCGGGAGCAGACCGCAAGATGCTGAAAGAAGTCTCTAAGAACCCCAGAATGTCATCACGGGACCTACAGGTAGCTCTTGCCACTGTTGATGTCAAAGTGCACGAGTCTACCATTAGAAAGAGGCTGCACAAATTTGATCTACATGGGAGGTGTGCCAGGAGGAAACCTTTTCTGTCCAGAAAAAACATCAGGGCAAGACTAAAGTTTGCCAATGAACACCTAGGCAAAGACCAGCACTTCTGGAACAATGTGCTCTGGACAGATGAGTCAAAGGTAGAGCTATTTGGCCACAGTACCAGAAGACATGTTTGGCGAAAACCAAAGACAGCATTTGACCACAAGAACCTGATACCAAATGTAAAGCATGGTGGTGGAAATATTGTGGTTTGGGGCAGCTTTGCTGCATCAGGGCCTGGGCAGCTCACCATCATAGAATCCACTATGAATTCTTCATTGTACCAGAGGGTGCTTGAGGATAATGTGAGGCCATCTGTCAGAAAGTTGAAGCTCAACCGAAGGTGGACCTTGCAACATGACAATGACCCTAAACATACCAGTAAATCCACCAAGAAATGGCTGAAAAGAAAGAAATGGAGGGTTCTGGAATGGCCAAGTCAAAGCCCGGATCTAAATCCCATCGAGATGTTGTGGGGGGATATGAAACGAGCTGTGCATGCAAGAAACCCCTCAAACATCGCACAGCTGAAAGAATTCTGCATGGAGGAGTGGGCAAAAATTTCTCCCAGTCGATGTTAGAGACATGTAGACAGTTATAAGAAACGCCTACTTGAGGTTGTTTCTGCCAAAGGGGGCAATACCACCTATTAGAGCCAAGGGTGTACTTACTTTTTCCACATGCGAAATTTGCATTTATGTTTATTTAAATTATACAATGGACTACAAAATGTAAATGTTTCATGATATTTGTTATATTATATCACCTTTATCTATCAATATTGTTGAAATGAAGATGAAATAGCTGTATGTTGAAATATGTTGAAAAAGTCAAAACTTTACATGGGGTGTACTTTCTTTTTCACGTGACTGTATATC
>NW_027619037.1:37500-40000 GCF_964187855.1 Myxine glutinosa
AACCAGGTGAGACAGGTACGTTCCTACCGTACGCCCCCCCCCCCCCCACCAGGTAACCTACATGGCCCCTCCCTTACCCCTTACTGCATCCACAAAACACAACACTACCCATAAACATCTACTTTACAAATCAACAAACATCCCTACTGTCTTCCCCGTTCCTCCCATAAACCAAATTCGTCTTCTCTCCCTCCTAACCAATCAAATTTGCCATTTTCAACTCTCATCAAAATTTGCCATTTTCAACTCAACATCAAAATTTGCCATTACCAATTCATCATCAGTCCCTCCTAGGGAGGGAGAGATGGAATCACCCCAATGTCTCATCCACGTCGTGATGCGTCTCACAAATCCACAGCAATCTCATTTCCTGCTACAAACCAAGAAAACACAGGTGTGGAGTCATCATCATCACCTCAGGTAAGTGGCTGCGTATGGTGCGACAGGTTCATCAATCCTAACTATCTCCTAAATGACTTTAACAACTTTACACTACCCGGGGTCTTTCTCCGGCCAAACCATTGGCCCTCTTACACTATGGGTTCTAAAAACCAATTCCCATTGGCCAAACTGTGGTGCTCTTCAATTTGGGGTCTCACTCCCCCGATTCATCTCCCGGTGCCCTCGCACAATTTCTGGGCTGTGGCGTGTACCTCTCCCAGCGGGTCTACCCACCTGCACACCTCCACCACTGTAGTTGCCTCCGAGCTTACCTGTTCCTTGCCCTAACCTATCTACCTGGGGAAGGCCCTCTGGCGCTCTCCCCACTCCGTGCCCTCTCTGGCACTGGGCTGCCCGATCCACACCCGGGATCCTCAGGCACCCACTCACAACTACCGGCTCCCAGAGCCCACCTGCGGCCTCACCTGGCCGACATCCTCACAGTGGTGGAGTGCCCAACCAACTACACACACTAACAGGCTACACGCCCAGCCATTTCCACAACACTAATGCACCCATCCACAATACCATTCTGCAACCGCACCACAAATGCCAATATCCAACCACAATTTACCTGCACCCTCTACCTAACACTTACACTACCCGCCCCGGGTACTCGTGAAAGGGGTCCACTCTTCCCCCATCCACACCTTCGCACCATGCACACCACTCCGTACCACTCACTCCAACTCTCTCCACACACCTGTACCTGCACACCTGTGCTCTCACACCTGGTGCCACCTGCACCCTTCTCTCCCCAAGCGCATTCGCGCTGATCCACACACTCACTACTCATACACTGCTCCACACACCTGTCCAGTTGCACACCTGTGCAATCACACCTGTTCAATTCTCACACACACGGCATCATCTCAGCTAACTACGCCCTTCTGAAACTTGCGCTTCCCAGTCGTCCCTTTAAACTATTGCGCTCCCACGTCATTATTATCCACACTAATCTACCTGCGTCCCCACTACAGGTATCAGTCACTAACTAAACTTAACGTTACCTAATGTCAATCTCTTCTAGATCCCTACTAATAACCTAACCCACCCGGGCTAGTTTCCACTGCCATCAACCCCATAAGCTATTGCTCCTTTGCCCCCACATGGGAAGGATGGTGGATTTGCCATCCCACCACATCGGGGGTCTCTCACTACCAATTTTGCACATCAAATTTCAATAAATCAAAAATTTGCCAATCACTGCCCATCATCTGCCAATCACTACTGCCAATCCCTTGCCAATCATCAAATTTTGTTTTTCTCTAATTTTGGGGCCAAAACACTATCCTCATCACCCAGTCTCCTCACTAATACCTCTCGGTGCGCCAATCCCTGTCCAAAGCCCGGCTTCGTAAAGCCAAGCCATGAATGCGGGTTGTTCTGTGCCAGCGGCTGGATACCTCCCGCATTCGGTGCAGGGAAGGAGGTTTACCCGGGCCGAGATCCCACGCACCATCTCGGCACGGAGCCATCCCATGGCTCGATCTCGGCCTGCCGGAATGCCTCACCAAAAAGTGGTCGCCATGACGACCCTTTCTATCGGGCTGACCGCTCCGCCTCGTGGAGCACGGACGCGGCCGTTCAAAGCGAGGCCCAGCACGCACCGAGGGCCCGATTCGGCTATAAGTCGCTCTAACCTCTAACCCGTCTAACGTCGATGCTTCACTTGGACGCTTACACCCCGCAGCCCGTTCCTTGCTCACACATCCAGCCGTTCCCATGCTACCTTTCCTTACACACCCAGGTACACCCATTCCACTCACAGCCTTGGTCACACACCTGACCACCGAACACTTTGGCACACATTCGTTGCTCGCACACCTCACCAATACACCGCTTCGCGCCCCCTCCTCGGTCACCTCCTCTGTGACAATCACAGGTGTGCCCTCATTCGCACACCCAACCACGTGCCTCACCACCAACTCCAGCGTGCATTCCCACTCACGCTCTACCATTCCAGGTGTGCATCCTTCCATCCCAGGTGTACATACTCGCTCACCTGTCATAACCAACTCACTCTCCTTGTCACTCTCAATACTCTCACCTCCATTCT
>NW_027619037.1:45000-50000 GCF_964187855.1 Myxine glutinosa
CGGCCTTTAATAATGTGCAGAGCACCCCATCCAAGCACCAAAAGCACCACCCCATGCACACAGTCAGCACCATCCGGTGCACCAATAAAGTGTTCATAGTCACCGGTGGTGTCGCAGCCGGCCGATGCTCTGCCGCTGGTCTTGCCTTCTTGAAGTGCACTTGGCCTTCTGGCTTCTTTAAAAATAAAGAAAGGCACCAACCGCGTCCATTTCTGAATTGTGGCCGTCAGGGGGCCAACTATAAGTGGTTCACCTGTATGGCATAGGTGCCACGTTGACCCAGAGGTCCATCCACGGGTGGTGCTTGCCCGCAAAAGAACTGCGGTCCATGGTGGGCGGCCACAAAAATTGCGGTCCATATGGTGTATCGATCCAGGCAGCAAGCAGCGAAAGTACAGGCCCACAACTGCAGAGCCAGCACCTCTCTCTCCTCTCTCTCTGCCCCAAAGCCAGATCCTCAGAGGTGGGAGACAAAATAAGACAAGTGAGCAAGGTGGTAAGGGCGCAAAAGTGCACGCAATACAAGGTAATGCACACTGGGGGCGCATGGGAACCAGGTGAGACAGGTACGTTCCTACCGTACGCCCCCCCCCCCCCACCAGGTAACCTACATTGCCCCTCCCTTACCCCTTACTGTATCCACAAAACACCACACTACCCATAAACATCTACTTTACACATCAACAAACGTCCCTACCGTCTTCCCCGTTCCTCCCATAAACCAAATTCGTCTTCTCTCCCTCCTAACCAATCAACTTTGCCATTTCCAACTCTCATCAAAATTTGCCATCACCAATTCATCATCAGTCCCTCCTAAGGAGGGAGAGATGGAATCACCCCAATGTCTCATCCACGTCGTGATACGTCTCACAAATCCAAACAGCAATTCTCATTTCCTGCAACACAAAACAAAGGAACACAGGTGTGGAGTCATCATCACCACCTCAGGTAAGTGGCTGCGTATGGTGCGACAGGTTCATCAATCCTAACTATTTCCTAAATGACTTTAACAACTTTACATTACCCGGGGTCTTTCCCTGCCAATCCATTGGCCAACTTACACTATGGGTTCTAAAAACCAATTCCCATTGACCAAACTGTGGTGCTTCTCAATTTGGGGTCTCACTCCCCCGATTCATCTCCCGGTGCCCTTGCACAATTTCTGGGCTGCGACGTGTAGCTCTCCCAGCAGGTCTACCCACCTGCACACCTCCACCACTGTAGTTGCCACCCGAGCTTACCTGCTCCTCACCCTAACCTAACTAACTGGGGAAGGCCCTCTCGCACTCTCACCCCCTCAGTGCCCTCTCTGGCACGGGCTGCCCGATCTACACCCGGGATCCTCAGGCACCCACTGACACTAACGGCTCCCAGAGCCCACCTGCGGCCTCACCTGGCCGACATCCTCACAGTGGTGGAGTGCCCAAACCAACTACACACACTAACAGGCTACACGCCCAGCCATTTCCACAACACTAATGCACCCATCCACAATACCATTCTGCAACCGCACCACAAATGCCAATATCCAACCACAATTTACCTATACCCTCTACCTAACACTTACACTACCCGCCCCGGGTACTCGTGAAAGGGGTCCTCTCTTCCCCCATCCACACCTTCGCACCATGCACACCACTCCGTACCACTTACTCCAACTCTTTCCACACCACTCATTCTCTGCTCCATATATTCCACACACCTGTACTTGCACACCTGTGCTCTCATACTTGGTGCCGCCTGCACCCTTCTCTCCCCCAAGCGCATTCGCGCTGATCCACAACACTCCCTACTCATACACTGCTCCACACACCTGTCCAGTTCTCACACAGCATCATCTCATCTAACTACTCCCCTCTGAAACTTGCGCTTCCCAGTCGTCCCTTTAAACTATTGCGCTCCCTCGTCATTATCATCCACACTAAACTACCTGCGTCCCCACTACAGGTATCCTTGTCACTAACTAACCTTAACGTTACCTAATGTCATCTTCGCTAGATCCCTACACACAATACCCTAACCCACCCGGGCTAGTTTTCACTGCCATACACCCCATAATCTATAGCGCATTTGCCCCACGTTTGTGAGGGATGACAGAGTTGCCATCCCACCACATCGGGCATCTCCCACTACCAATTTTGCACATCAAATTTCAACAAATCAAAAATTTGCCAATCACTACCCATCATCTGCCAATCATTACTGCCAATCCTTTGCCAATCATCAAATTTTGTTTTTCTAATTTCGGGGCCAAAACACTATCCTCGTCATTACAGTCTACTTACTAATGCCTCTCGGTGCGCCAATTAACTTCTAAAGCTCGGCTTCGTACAGCCAAGCCATGAATGCGGGTTGTTTGGTGCCAGCGGCTGGATACGTCCCGCATTCGGTGCAGGGAAGGAGGTTTACCCGGGCCGAGGTCCCACGCACCATCTCGGCACGGAGCCATCCCATGGCCCGAGCTCGACCTGCCGGAATGCCTCAACAAAAAGTGGTCGCCATGACGACCCTTCCTATCGGGCTGCCAGCTCCGCCTAGTGGAGCACGGACGCGGCCGTTCAAAGCGAGGCCCAGCGTGGATCGCGTACGGCGGTCCTTTCGAACCCGCCGCGGCTCGGATCCCCGCTGGTTCTCGCGGCACGCGAAGCCCGGCACGCACCGAGGGCCCGATTCGGCTATAAGTCGCTCTAACCGCTAACCCGGTTACCGTCGATGCCTCACCTGCATGCTTACATGCATACGCTACCCCTTTCTTGCTCATACCTCCAGCTGTTCCCATGCTCCTCGTCGTACCTTCTCTTACACACCTCGGTACACTCATTCCACTCACAGCCTTGGTCACACACCTGACCACCGAACACGTTGGCACACATTCATTGTTCGCACACCTCACCAACACACCTCTTCGCGCCCCTTCCTCGGTCACCTCCTCTGTGACAATCACAGGTGTGCTTTCACTCGCACACCCAACCACGTGCCTCACGACCAACTCAAGTGTGCATTCCCACACACGCTCTACCATTCCAGGTGTGCATCCTTCCATTCCAGGTGTACATCCTCGCTCACCTGTCAACCAACTCACGCTCCGTGTCACTCTCACTACTTCCACCTCCACTCTTGACAGCGCACTCACCCTTACTCTCGACAGCGCACTCTTTCCTCATGCACCCGTCCGTTACACACCTTTCTCGCGCACACTCTCCCGTTACACCCTCTGTAACACTCACCACAGGTGTACACTCTTCCTTACTTTTGACAGCGCACTCTTTCCCCATGCACCCGTCCGTTACACACCTTGCTCGCGCATCCTCTCCCGTTACATCCTCTGTAACACTCACCACAGGCGTGCATTCTTCTGTTACATCCTCTGTAACACTCCTCACTACGCGCTTCCATGTGCTCCCTCGCACACGCGCTACGACCGACTCACTCTCGACAGCACCCTCACTCCTTGGCACGCACTTTTTCCTCACACACCCCAGAGTCGGACTTTCTCGCACACCTCCTTTTTCGCACACCAGACCTGTCGCACACTTCACCAACGGCCTCTCACGAACACCCGGGTCCATCTCGACCCCCAAGCTTCTTAAATCACCTGGCGCCTCATACGCACGACCATATTGGTCACCACTTACACCGGGTCCTCTTTCTCTTCGCTTCTCCTCCATCACCTGCGAATCCCTCATCCGGTTAATGAGCACATCATCACGATCCGAACACAGACTTTGGACCAATTCTTTTACTTCCTCCTTTATCTCTTTCTTATCCTCTCTCCGTCGCTTCTTAATTTCGCTCACCCCTTCCTCCACTTCTTCTAATTTCTGCTTCACCTCCTTCATCTCCTCGTGCGCCCCCTTAAGTTCTTCCTCTAACTCCACCTTATTTTTTTCTATGTGCTCCCGCACCTGCCGCTCTTTAACCTCCATCACCTCTACCACCTTGTTCATTTTCCTCGTCAGGTCCTCATGTACCGTCTGACACTCTTTTTTAATTACCCCTACGTCCTTTTTCATCTCCTTCTGTGTCGATTTTAAACCCTCTATTACCGCTGTGTTCTTCTTTACCTGGTCCCCCAACTCCTTTTGTCCCACTGTCAGTTGTTCTACTCCCAGCGTCAACTCCTCTATACCACCTTGCAATTTTACAGTCCCCTTTCTCACCTCCTTCTCCATGTGCTCCTTACAGTGCCTCACCTCCTCGCGCACTCCTCCGACCTCCTCACTCACACCTCTTCTGATCTCCTCTCCCATCACTTGCATCTCCTGCCCAGATGCCACCCTCATCTGCTCCATTTCCTTCCTGTGAGCATCCAATTTAGTTTCTACCCCCATTCTGACCCCCTCTATCTGCTGCCCCATTTGTTTAACTTCCCTTTCCGCTTGGTCCCTCGTGTCCCTCAATTTGCCTTCCATACTGTTTTCTAACCCCTCTAACCCCTCTTTCATCCCTTCCATTTGATTCTCCTGAACGGCCATTCTGTTTTCTACCCCCATTAACCCCTCCTGTATTTCCCCTAATCTATTGTCTAATCCCTCTATTCTACTCCCCAACCCTCCGATCTGGGCCCCCATCCTTTGTTCTAACCGTTGGCTATTGGCCCCCATGTCCTCCCTCAATTTCTCGCTATTGGACCCCATGTCCTCCCTCAATTTCTCGCTATTGGACCCCATTACCCCCATTTGCTCACTCTGAGCCTCTATACTGTTTTTCAAACCTCCAATTTGGTCTCCCATTTGTCCCATAAGGGCCCTCATTTGCAGGAAAAAAAAGGTTCGAATCCACCAACGGCGCTGCTACGGTCGCGGGCCGCGGTCGCCGTGGCCATGTGCGAGGCGCCATTTTGCGTGCCCGTAACCTCGTGCGCGACGACGCCATTTTGCGACCCTGCTACCCTCACTGCTTCGCTCTCCTCATGTCCCTCAATTTGGTCCTGGATCGACCCTGCCTCACTTTCCTCTACCGGAACCCAGCCGTCTTGATCTGCCATAGCGCGACTTTCA